>NC_057945.1:8257805-8543772 GCF_018555375.3 Anguilla rostrata | reverse complement strand
TATAGTATTCATGATATTTACCTTGTTTCCATCCATTTTAAATGGGTTTTCAGGTGTTTTCAATGGTACCAATGGCTTCAAATTAGAGTTTAGGGCTCAAATTAGGGTTCAGCTAGGGTTAGGGTTAGGAAAACGGTAAGTCTGAGGGTCGAGGCAAGTTTACGGTTGTGTTCAGCAGCTTGAAGAAAGGTTGGGACATGAGTTTTATTGATTTTGAATGAACCAAAAAAAATGTCTAGTAGCATGTGTACCCATGACCATACAAAATGTCTAATACACGCTTGTTTTTCTTAGGGAGAACATTTTTCTTTTTTAAATGACCTCATACATATGATTTTGCATTTAAATTATAGTATTCATGATATTTACCTTGTTTTCCTTCCATTTTAAATGGGTTTTCAGGTGTTTTCAATGGTACCAATGGCTTCAAATTAGAGTTTAGGGCTCAAATTAGGGTTCAGCTAGGGTTAGGGTTAGGAAAACGGTAAGTCTGAGGGTCGAGGCAAGTTTACGGTTGTGTTCAGCAGCTTGAAGAAAGGTTGGGACATGAGTTTTATTGATTTTGAATGAAGCAAAAAAATGTTAGTAGCATGTGTACCCATGACCATACAAAATGTCTAATACATGCTTGTTTTCTTAGGGAGAACATTTTTCTTTTTTAAATGACCTCATACATAGATTTGCATTAAATAGATCTGATATTACTTGTTCCTCTTTATGGTTTAGGTTTCAATGGTACCACTTCAATTAAGTTTGGGCTCAAATTAGGGTAGCTAGTAGGTTAGAAACGTAAGTCAGGGTAGCAGTTTCGTTGTGTTCAGAGCTGAAGAAAGGTTGGACATGAGTTTTATTATTTGAATGAACAAAAATGTGAGTGCATGTTACCATGACCATACAAAAGTCTAATACAGCTTGTTTCTAGGGAGAACATTTTTTTAAATGCCCCGTCATTTAATATGATTTTGCACCATTTTAAATGGTTTAGTGTTTTCAATGGTACCATGTTCAAATGATTAGGGCTCAATTAGGGTTCTAGGGTTAGGTAAAACGTAAGTTGAGTCGAGGCAAGTTAGGTTGTGTCAGCGCTTGAGAAGTTGACATGATTTATTGATTTTGAATGAACAAAAATTATCATACCTCACATCTATGCTGTTTTCTTAGGGAACTTTTCTTTTTAATGACTATACATATTTGCATTTAAATTATAGTATCATGATATTACCTGTTTTTCCATTTTAATGGGTTTCAGGTGTTTCAATGGTACCATGCTTCAAATTAGAGTTTAGGCTCAAATTAGGGTTCAGCTAGGTTAGGTAGGAAACGGTAAGTCTGAGGGTCGAGGCAAGTTACGGTTTGTTAGAGCTTGAAGAAAGGTTGGGACATGAGTTTTATTGATTTGAATGAACAAAAAATTGTAGTAGCATGTGTACCATGACCATACAAATGTCTAATACAGTGTTTTTCTAGGAGAACATTTTTTTTTTTAAATGACCCATACATATGATTTGCATTAAATATAGTATTCATGATTACCTTGTTTTCCATCCATTTAAATGGTTTTCAGTGTTTTCAATGGTACAATGGCTCAAATTAGAGTTTAGGGCTCAAATTAGGTTCAGCTAGGTAGGTAGAAAACGTAAGTCTGAGGGTCGAGGCAAGTTACGGTGTGTAGAGCTTGAAGAAAGGTTGGACATGAGTTTATGATTTGAATGAACCAAAAAATTGTTAGTACATGTTACCATGACCATACAAAATGTCTAATACATGCTGTTTTTCTTAGGGAGAACATTTCTTTTTTAAATGACCTCATACATATGATTTTGCATTTAAATTATGTATTCATGATATTTACTTGTTTTCCATCTTTTAAATGGTTTTCGGTGTTTTCAATGGTACCAATGGCTTCAAATTAGAGTTTAGGCTCAAATTAGGGTTCAGCTAGGGTTAGGTAGGAAACGTAAGTCTGAGGGTCGAGGCAAGTTTACGGTTGTGTTCAGCAGCTTGAAGAAAGGTTGGGACATGAGTTTTATTGATTTTGAATGAACCAAAAAAATGTGTAGTAGCATGTTGCCCATGACCATACAAAATGTCTAATACATGCTTGTTTTCTTAGGGAGAACATTTTCTTTTTAAATGACCTCATACATATGATTTGCATTTAAATTATAGTATTCATGATATTTACCTTGTTTTCCATCCATTTTAAATGGGTTTTCAGGTTTTTCAATGGTACCAATGGCTTCAAATTAGAGTTTAGGGCTCAAATTAGGGTTCAGTAGGGTTAGGGTTAGGAAACGGTAAGTCTGAGGGTGAGGCAAGTTTACGGTTGTGTTCAGCAGCTTGAAGAAAGGTTGGGACATGAGTTTTATTGATTTGAATGAACCAAAAAAAGTTAGTACATGTGTACCCATGACCATACAAAATGTCTAATACATGCTGTTTTTCTTAGGGAGAACATTTTTTTTTTTAAATGACCTCATACATATGATTTGCATTTAAATTATAGTATTCATGATATTTACCTTGTTTCCATCCATTTTAAATGGGTTTTCAGGTGTTTTCAATGGTACCAATGGCTTCAAATTAGAGTTTAGGGCTCAAATTAGGGTTCAGCTAGGGTTAGGGTTAGGAAAACGGTAAGTCTGAGGGTCGAGGCAAGTTTACGTTGTGTTCAGAGCTTGAAGAAAGGTTGGGACATGAGTTTTATTGATTTGAATGAAGCAAAAAAATGTTAGTAGCATGTTTACCCATGACCATACAAAATGTCTAATACATGCATGTTTTCTTAGGGAGAACATTTTTCTTTTTTAAATGACCTCATACATATGATTTTGCATTTAAATTATAGTATTCATGATATTTACCTTGTTTCCATCCATTTTAAAGGGGTTTTCAGGTGTTTTCAATGTACCAATGGCTTCAAATTAGAGTTTAGGGCTCAAATTAGGGTTCAGCTAGGGTTAGGGTTAGGAAACGGTAAGTCTGAGGGTCGAGGCAAGTTTACGGTTGTGTTCAGCAGCTTGAAGAAAGGTTGGGACATGAGTTTTATTGATTTTGAATGAACCAAAAAAATTGTGTAGTAGCATGTGTAGCCCATGACCATACAAAATGTCTAATACAGCTTGTTTTTCTTAGGGAGAACATTTTTCTTTTTTAAATGACCCATACATATGATTTTGCATTTAAAATTTAGTATTCATGATATTTACCTTGTTTTCCATCCATTTTAAATGGTTTTCAGGTGTTTTCAATGGTACCAATGGCTTCAATTAGAGTTTAGGGCTCAAATTAGGGTTCAGCTAGGGTTTAGGGTTAAGGAAACGGTAATTGAGGGTTGAGGCAAATTTACGGTTGTGTCAGCAGCTTGAAGAAAGGTTGGGACATGAGTTTTATTGATTTTGAATGAAGCAAAAAAATGTTAGTGCATGTTTACCATGACCATAACAAAATGTCTAATACATGCATGTTTTCCTTAGGGAGAACATTTTTTTTTTTTAAGGACCTCATACTTATTTTGCATTTAAATATAGTTATTTCATGATATTTACCTTGTTTGTTCCATCCATTTTAAATGGTTTTCAGGTGTTTTCAATGGTACCAATGGCTTCAAATTAGAGTTTAGGGCTCAAATTAGGGTTCAGCTAGGGTTAGGGTTAGGAAAACGGTAAGTCTGAGGGTCGAGGCAAGTTTACGGTTGTGTTCAGCAGCTTGAAGAAAGGTTGGGACATGAGTTTTATTGATTTTGAATGAACAAAAAAATTGTCTAGTAGCATGTTACCCATGACCATACAAAAAAAAAAAAAAAAAAAAAAAATAGTATTCATGATATTTACCTTGTTTTCCATCCATTTTAAATGGGTTTTCAGGTGTTTTCAATGGTACCAATGGCTTCAAATTAGAGTTTAGGGCTCAAATTAGGGTTCAGCTAGGGTTAGGGTTAGGAAAACGGTAAGTCTGAGGGTCGAGGCAAGTTTACGGTTGTGTTCAGCAGCTTGAAGAAAGGTTGGGACATGAGTTTTATTGATTTTGAATGAAGCCAAAAAAATGTTAGTAGCATGTGTACCCATGACCATACAAAAAAAAAAAAAAAAAAATTTAAATTATAGTATTCATGATATTTACCTTGTTTTCCATCCATTTTAAATGGGTTTTCAGGTGTTTTCAATGGTACCAATGGCTTCAAATTAGAGTTTAGGGCTCAAATTAGGGTTCAGCTAGGGTTAGGGTTAGGAAAACGGTAAGTCTGAGGGTCGAGGCAAGTTTACGGTTGTGTTCAGCAGCTTGAAGAAAGGTTGGGACATGAGTTTTATTGATTTTGAATGAAAAAAAAAAAAAAAAAAAAAAAAAAAAAAAAACCCCCCCCCCCCCCATACATATGATTTTGCATTTAAATTATAGTATTCATGATATTTACCTTGTATTCCATCAATTTTAAATGGGTTTTCAGGTGTTTAAAATGGTACCAATGGCTTCAAATTAGAGTTTAGGGCTCAAATTAGGGTTCAGCTAGGGTTAGGGTTAGGAAAACGGTAAGTCTGAGGGTCGAGGCAAGTTTACGGTTGTGTTCAGCAGCTTGAAGAAAGGTTGGGACATGAGTTTTATTGATTTTGAATGAACCAAAAAAATTGTGTAGTAGCATGTGTACCCATGACCATACAAAATGTCTAATACATGCTTGTTTTTCTTAGGGAGAACATTTTTCTTTTTTAAATGACCTCATACATATGATTTTGCATTTAAATTATAGTATTCATGATATTTACCTTGTTTTCCATCCATTTTAAATGGGTTTTCAGGTGTTTCCAATGGTACCAATGGCTTCAAATTAGAGTTTAGGGCTCAAATTAGGGTTCAGCTAGGGTTAGGGTTAGGAAAACGGTAAGTCTGAGGGTCGAGGCAAGTTTACGGTTGTGTTCAGCAGCTTGAAGAAAGGTTGGGACATGAGTTTTATTGATTTTGAATGAACAAAAAAAATGTTAGTAGCATGTGTACCCATGACCATACAAAATGTCTAATACATGCTGTTTTTTAGGGAGAACATTTTTCTTTTTTAAATGACCTCATACATATGATTTTGCATTTAAATTATAGTATTCATGATATTTACCTTGTTTTCCATCCATTTTAAATGGGTTTTCAGGTGTTTTCAATGGTACCAATGGCTTCAAATTAGAGTTTAGGGCTCAAATTAGGGTTCAGCTAGGGTTAGGGTTAGGAAAACGGTAAGTCTGAGGGTCGAGGCAAGTTACGGTTGTGTTCAGCAGCTTGAAGAAAGGTTGGGACATGAGTTTTATTGATTTTGAATGAACAAAAAAATTGTTAGTAGCATGTTACCCATGACCATACAAAATGTCTAATACATGCATGTTTTTCTTAGGGAGAACATTTTTCCTTTTTAAATGACCTCATACATATGATTTTGCATTTAAATTATAGTATTCATGATATTTACCTTGTTTTCCATCCATTTTAAATGGGTTTTCAGGTGTTTTCAATGGTACCAATGGCTTCAAATTAGAGTTTAGGGCTCAAATTAGGGTTCAGCTAGGGTTAGGGTTAGGAAAACGGTAAGTCTGAGGGTCGAGGCAAGTTTACGGTTTGTGTTCAGCAGCTTGAAGAAAGGTTGGGACATGAGTTTTATTGATTTTGAATGAACAAAAAAATGTCTAGTAGCATGTGTACCCATGACCATACAAATGTCTAATACATGCTGTTTTTCTTAGGGAGAACATTTTTCTTTTTAAATGACCTCATACATATGATTTTGCATTTAAATTATAGTATTCATGATATTTACCTTGTTTTCCATCCATTTTAAATGGGTTTTCAGGTGTTTCAATGGTACCAATGGCTTCAAATTAGAGTTTAGGGCTCAAATTAGGGTTCAGCTAGGGTTAGGGTTAGGAAAACGGTAAGTCTGAGGGTGAGGCAAGTTTACGGTTGTGTTCAGCAGCTGAAGAAAGGTTGGGACATGAGTTTATTGATTTTGAATGAAGCAAAAAAATGTCTAGTAGCATTACCCATGACCATACAAAATGTCTAATACATGCATGTTTTTCTTAGGGAATTTTTCTTTTTAAATGACCTCATACATATGATTTTGCATTTAAATTATAGTATTCATGATATTTACCTTGTTTTCCATCCATTATAAATGGGTTTTCAGGTGTTTTCAATGGTACCAATGGCTTCAAATTAGAGTTTAGGGCTCAAATTAGGGTTCAGCTAGTGTTAGGGTTAGGAAAACGGTAAGTCTGAGGGTCGAGGCAAGTTTACGGTTGTGTTCAGCAGCTTGAAGAAAGGTTGGGACATGAGTTTTATTGATTTGAATGAACCAAAAATGCTAGTAGCATGTGTACCATGACCATACAAAATGTCTAATACATGCTGTTTTTCTTAGGGAGAACATTTTTTTTTTTAAATGACCTCATACATATGATTTTGCATTTAAATTTAGTATTCATGATATTTACCTGTTTTCCATCCATTTTAAATGGGTTTTCAGGTGTTTTCAATGGTACCAATGGCTTCAAATTAGAGTTTAGGGCTCAAATTAGGGTTCAGCTAGGTTAGGGTTAGGAAAACGGTAAGTCTGAGGGTCGAGGCAAGTTTACGGTTGTGTTCAGCAGCTTGAAGAAAGGTTGGGACATGAGTTTTATTGATTTTTGAAGAAAAAAAATGTGTAGTAGCATTGTACCCATGACCATACAAATGTCTAATACATGCTGTTTTCTTAGGAGAACATTTTTCTTTTTAAATGACCTCATACATATGTTTTTCATTTAAATTAGTATTCATGATATTTACTTGTTTTCCATCCATTTTAAATGGGTTTCAGGTGTTTCATGGTACAATGGCTTCAAATAGAGTTTAGGCTCAAATTAGGTTCAGCTAGGGTTAGGGTTAGGAAAACGGTAAGTCTGAGGGTTCGAGGCAAGTTTACGTGTGTCAGCAGCTGAAGAAAGGTGGGACATGAGTTTATTGATTTTGAATGAACCAAAAAAATTGTTAGTAGCATGTGTACCATGACCATACAAAATGTCTAATACATGCATGTTTTCTTAGGGAGAACATTTTTCTTTTTTAAATGACCTCATACATATGATTTTGCATTAAATTATAGTATTCATGATATTACCTTGTTTCCATCCATTTTAAATGGGTTTTCAGGTGTTTTCAATGGTACAATGGCTTCAAATTAGAGTTTAGGGCTCAAATTAGGGTTCAGCTAGGGTTAGGGTTAGGAAAACGGTAAGTCTGAGGGTGAGGCAAGTTTACGGTTGTGTTCAGCAGCTTGAAGAAAGGTTGGGACATGAGTTTTATTGATTTTGAATGAACCAAAAAAATGTTAGTAGATGTGTACCCATGACCATACAAAATGTCTAATACATGCTGTTTTTCTTAGGGAGAACATTTTTCTTTTTAAATGACCTCATACATATGATTTTGCATTTAAATTATAGTATTCATGATATTTACCTTGTTTTCCATCCATTTTAAAGGGTTTTCAGGTGTTTTCAATGGTACCAATGGCTTCAAATTAGAGTTTAGGGCTCAAATAGGGTTCAGCTAGGGTTAGGGTTAGGAAAACGGTAAGTCTGAGGGTGAGGCAGTTTACGGTGTGTTCAGCAGCTTGAAGAAAGGTTGGGCATGGTTATTATTGAAGACAAAAAGAAATACAAAGTCTAATAAGCTGTTTTTTTAGGGAGAACATTTTTCTTTTAATATCATACTAGATTGATTAAATAAGTATTCATGATATTACTGTTTTCATCATTAAGGTTGGTGTTTTCAATGTACCAATGTTAATTAAGTTAGGCTCAATTAGGGTTCAGTAGTAGGTTAGAACGTAAGTTGAGGGTAGCAAGTTTACGGTTGTGTCAGCAGCTTGAGAAGGTGGGACATGAGTTTATTGATTGATGACAAAAAGTAGTAGCAGTGACCAGACATACAAATGTTAAACAGCTGTTTTCTGGAGAAATTTTTTTTAAGACCTCATACATAGATTTGCATTTAAATTATAGATCATGAATTTACTGTTTCCACCATTTAAATGGTTCAGGTGTTTCAATGTACATGGCTTCAAAGTTAGGCTCAATTAGGGTTCAGCTAGGTGGTAGGAAAACGGTAGTCTGAGGGTGAGGCAAGTTTACGGTTGTGTTCGCAGCTTGAAGAAGGGACATGAGTTTATTGATTTGAATGAACAAAAAATGTTAGTAGCATGTTACCCATGACCATACAAATGTCTAATACATGCTTTTTTCTTAGGAGAACTTTTTCTTTTTTAAATGACCTCATACATATGATTTTGCATTTAAATTATATATTCATGTATTTACCTTGTTTCCATCCATTTTAAATGGGTTTTCAGGTGTTTCAATGGTACCAATGGCTTCAAATTAGAGTTTAGGGCTCAAATTAGGTCAGCTAGGTTAGGTAGGAAAACGGTAAGTCTGAGGGTGAGGCAAGTTTACGGTTGTGTTCAGCAGCTGAAGAAAGGTTGGACATATTTATTGATTGAATGAACAAAAAATGTAGTAGCATGTGTACCCATGACCATACAAATGTCAATAATGCGTTTTCTTGGGAGAACATTTTCTTTTTAAATGACCTCATAAATGATTTGCATTTAATATAGTATTCTGATATTACCTGTTTTCCATCCATTAAATGGGTTCAGGTGTTTTCAATGGTACATGGCTTCAAATTAGAGTTTAGGGCTCAAATTGGGTTTTCAGGTGTTTTCAATGGTACCAATGGCTTCAATTAAGTTTAGGGCTCAATTAGGGTTCAGCTAGGGTTAGGGTTGGAAAACGGTAAGTCTGAGGTCGAGGCAGTTACGGTTGTGTTCAGCAGCTTGAAGAAAGGTTGGGACATGAGTTTTATGATTTTGAATGAACAAAAAAATGTTAGTAGCATGTTACCCATGACCATACAAAAGTCTAATACATGCTGTTTTTCTTAGGGAGAACATTTTCTTTTTAAATGACCTCATACATATGATTTTGCATTTAATTATATATTCATGATATTACCTTGTTTTCCATCCATTTTAAATGGGTTTTCAGGTGTTTCAATGGTACAATGGCTTCAAATTAGAGTTTAGGGCTCAATTAGGGTTCAGCTAGGGTTAGGGTTAGGAAAACGGTAATCTGAGGGTGTTTACGGTGTGTTCAGCAGCTTGAAGAAAGGTTGGGACATGAGTTTATTGATTTTAATGAAGCAAAAAAATGTTAGTAGCATGTTACCCATGACCAACAAAATGTCTAATCATGCTGTTTTTCTTAGGGAGAACTTTTCTTTTTAAAGACCTCATACATATGATTTTGCATTTAATTATAGTATTCTGATATTTACCTTGTTTTCCATCCATTTTAAATGGGTTTTCAGGTGTTTTCAATGGTACCAATGGCTTCAAATTAGAGTTTAGGCTCAAATTAGGGTTCAGCTAGGTTAGGGTTAGGAAAACGGTAAGTCTGAGGGTCGAGGCAAGTTTACGGTGTGTTCAGCAGCTTGAAGAAAGGTTGGGACATGAGTTTTATGATTTTGAATGAAGCAAAAAAATGTCTAGTAGCATGTATACCCATGACCATACAAAATGTCTAATACATGCATGTTTTTCTTAGGGAGAACATTTTTCTTTTTAAATGACCTCATACATATGATTTGCATTTAAATTATAGTATTCATGATATTTACCTGTTTTCCATCCATTTTAAATGGGTTTTCAGGTGTTTTAATGGTACATGGCTTCAATTAGAGTTTAGGGCTCAAATTAGGGTTCAGCTAGGTTAGGTTAGGAAACGGTAAGTCTGAGGGTCGAGGCAAGTTTACGGTTGTGTTCAGCAGCTTGAAAAAGGTTGGGACATGAGTTTTATTGATTTTAATGAACCAAAAAAATTGTGTAGTACATGTGTACCCATGACCATACAAAATGTCTAAATACATGCTGTTTTTCTTAGGGAGAACATTTTTCTTTTTTAAATGACCTCATCATATGATTTGCATTTAAATTATAGTATTCATGATATTACCTGTTTTCCATCATTTAAATGGGTTTTCAGGTGTTTAAATGGTACCAATGGCTTCAAATTAGAGTTTAGGGCTCAAATTAGGGTTCACTAGGGTTAGGGTTAGGAAAACGGTAAGTCTGAGGGTCGAGGCAAGTTTACGGTTGTGTTCAGCACTTGAAAAAGGTTGGGACATGAGTTTTATTGATTTTAATGAACCAAAAAATGTTAGTACATGTTACCCATGACCATACAAAATGTCTAATACATGCATGTTTCTTAGGGAGAACATTTTTCTTTTTAAATGACCTCATACATATGATTTTGCATTTAAATTATAGTATTCATGATATTTACCTGTTTCCATCTTTTAAATGGGTTTTCAGTGTTTTCAATGGTACCAATGGCTTCAAATTAGAGTTTAGGCTCAATTAGGTTCAGCTAGGTTAGGGTTAGGAAACGGTAAGTCTGAGGGTCGAGGCAAGTTACGGTGTGTTCAGCAGCTGAAGAAAGGTTGGGACATGAGTTTTATTGATTTTGAATGAAGCAAAAAATGTCTATTAGCATGTGTACCATGACCATACAAAATGTCTAATCATGCATGTTTTTCTTAGGAGAACATTTTTCTTTTTTAAATGACCTCATACATATGATTTGCATTTAAATTATAGTATTCATGATATTTACCTTGTTTTCCATCCATTTTAATGGTTTCAGGTGTTTTCAATGGTACCAATGGCTTCAAATTAGAGTTTTGGGCTCAAATTAGGGTTCAGCTAGGGTTAGGGTTGGGAAAACGTTTAAGTCTGAGGGTCGAGGCAAGTTTACGGTTGTGTTCAGCAGCTTGAAGAAAGGTTGGGACATGAGTTTTATTGATTTTGAATGAAGCAAAAAAATGTCTAGTAGCATGTTACCCATGACCATACAAAATGTCTAATACATGCTTGTTTTTCTTAGGGAGAACATTTTTCTTTTTTAAATGACCTCATACATATTATTTTGCATTTAATTCGTATTTGCCCCTTCTTAATTTCCTCTATGAAAGCATATTTTCACACTGAATGGTTTCAAATCTTTAGAAAAATGTATTATTAGTCAAATGGAATCTGAGAAAGCACAAAAAAATATTATTTCATTTATTTAATGAAATAAGTTATAAAACACCCATACCACCCATGCAAAAAAAGTAATTGTTTTTTTAGACTTAATAACTGATTGCACCACTATTAGCTGCAATAACTGCAACCCAACTCTGCCTATAATTTGATATCAGTCTTACATCACTGTGGAGGAATTTTAACCCTCTCTTCTTTGCATACCTCCTTTAATTCAGACAAACAGATTGGTTGTCAAGCATGAACTACTGCCACAGCATGTCAATACTATACTGGGTTCAAGTCAGAACATTGACCAAGCCACTCCAAAACTTTAATTTTGTTTCTTTTCAGCCATTCAGATGTTCAGATGACTGAATATTCTCCTTAAGAATTTTATGGTACAGGGCAGAATTCATGATTCCTTCAATAATGGCAAGTCATCCAGGTCCAGAGGCAGCAAAGAATTTCCACACCATTACGCTACCATTGCCAGGTTTGACTGTTGGTGTGATGTTCTTCCTATGAAATGCTGCATTTGCCAGACATAATGGGACCTATGTCATCCAAAAAAGTTCCACTATTGACTCATCTGTCCATAGAACATTATCCCAAAAGGCTTTTGGATCATCCAACTGTTTTTTCTTTTTTTTTTTTTTTTGCAGATGTGGGCATTGATGTTTCTCTTAGTGCCTTCTGTCCTTCCTCTCTCCCATGAATCCCATTTTTTCCCCGTCTCTATGGTTATTGTGCAGTCATGAACACTGAGGCTAGAGAGGCCTGCAGTTCTTTGAATGTTCTTCAGGGATCTTTGTGACATCCTGGATGAGTTGTCCCTGCACCCCTGGAGAAATTCTGGCAGAACGGCCACTCCTGGGAAGATTCACCACTCTTCCAAGTGTTCTCCATTTGGAGATAATGGCTGTTACAATGTTTTAGCGGAGACCCAGGGCCTCAGAAATGACTTTGTAACCCTTTCCAAACTGATATATTTCAACAGCTGGAATTTGCTTTGATTGTGGCATAGTGTGCTTGTTAAAATTTTGTGGTGACTACTTCACTCCGATGGTAAGGCTCTATATTTATGAGTTTTACCTTCAACAAGGCTGGCTGCAATTAAACCTGTCTATGTTCAATCAGCTGAATCTAATTATCAATTACATGTGGTTAATTGGTTGATTAAGAAACTACGGGGCAATTACTTTTTCACGTGGGTGATTCCCTTTTTCTGATATTACATTATTTCTAAATATCAGGAAATCAGTGAGACAAATATGCAATAATACAGGAAATCAGGAAAGGGGCAAATACTTTTCATGGCACTATGGCAACATCATGACACAATTTTGACAATGTATTAGTTCTATTGTGATGCTTTTTGGATGCTTTTTAAAGATAGGTTCATGGTAAAATTATGGTACCATATACCACAGGGTTATGGTACGAAATAATCCACATATTCCGCCTGGGCATTAGGATGCAGCAGCCTACTTTTTACAGAGGGCTTCTCACAGACCCTCGGATTCATTCAGGGAGGCAGCAGTAAAGTGCCACAGAATTACTGCTTGAGTGCATCTCCACGAGAACGCGTCAGTTTGAAACGAGGCTGCATCTGATCAGCACAGGGGACACACACGCTGCGCTCAATGCAGGGGGGTGAGCTACCTTATAGCATCCATCAGTTAAAGTGAGCAGAACCTCAAGGTTTACCATTTGCACGCTAGCTCACAACATCCGTCCGTTAAACTGAGTAGAACCTCAGCGTCTTCCAGTAGCATGCTAGCTTACAACATCCGTCTGTTGAACTAAGCAGAACCTCAGAATTCTCCGGTAGCACGCTAGCTAACAACATCCACAATAAAGCAATGAACCACAGGGAAAATTAATTATAGCCTACATGTTTTTGTTCTATGAAATCCAGAGCAGTAGATGCCCTTCCTGTGTTATGAACCTTTTATGACTTGTACTTTTTATAGCGATCCTTCAAAAATGTAAAACTGAATCTACGAGGTAGCAACACTGTTATTGCCATGCTCTACAAGGCTCATCGAAAGCATTGCTGGGAATGGTGGTGGAATGGAGGGGAGAGAGAGAGAGAGAGAGAGAGAGGGAGAGAGAGAGAGAGAGAGAGAGAGAGAGAGAGAGAGAGAGAGAGAGAGAGAGACAGAGAGAGAGAGAGAGAGAGATTGGATTGTTAGTGCGTGTCAGGGGCTGTTGTTTAGGTTATGCGAGGGGCTGGCAGCCCTTAATTGCCTGTCATGCCTATAAAAGCCTGTGAATTAGAAAGAGAGAGGGGAAAACACCAATTCCCATTTCAGCCTCAATCCTGTTTCACAGCAGCCCCCCATCGGGGGCGGCGGGAACAGGGCAGGGAGAAGGACAAATGGAGGGATGGAGGTCGGACAGAGGGGGGGAGCAGAAGAATTCTGACTGAAGAGTGAACTCGCCATCCAGCCCGCAGAGCGCAGGAAACATGTCCGCATGGCGTGCGTCTCTCTGGCTCTTGCGCCGCTGCTCTGTGCGGTGCTTTTCAGGAGCGCAATAGCAGAGCAGGGATTGGGCCCCGCCAATAGAGGCCCCCCCCCCCTCGAGCCGCGCAAAAGCAGACCGGCCGGTGTTCCGCCACGCCGCGCCGCACCGCGCTGCGCCGCTCCGATGCCGACATTCCTGTTCCAGGAAGCCCGCGGATGGAAGTCTCACTGAATACCGCCGTGCTGGCAGAGCTTGGGGAGCTTGTTGCGCGACGAGCGTTGGCGGACGCAGCTCCCGTTAATCAAAGAGCGTGGCGAAGCCTCGTTGAAATGATTTGCTTGCGCGAGAGGAGCGAAATCAGCATACATTAAATTGGCGGTAAGGGCGGAACAAACTGAAAAATGGCTCAGCAGACACAGTGCGGCCAAAATGATAAATAACCAATGTGTTGTTCTAAGAATCGACATATTGCAACCCAAACACACTCCAGAAGACACTGAATAACTTATTTTTCGCTGCACAAGTTCCTTGAGGCTGTTAGGTTTTCGACCCCAAGCAAACTTGCAGACTTAACAAAACTCCCCCCTGACTTGATTCCAGGATTTAATGAGAACTGTTCTTCCAAACCCGTCAATTACAAATTATGTGCTCAAGAAAACAGCACTGCAATGACACTGGGGGAATTCTGGGAGGGGTGAGAATGGTTTTCTTTTTTTCCAAATACTGCATAGAGAGCAAAATAATACCTGTTTGTTCCAGTCAACTCCATCAGTGCAGAAACATGTGTCCCTTCAATAATTATTTTTTTCAGATTCAACACAAAAACACAGAAACAGCTTGATTCCATAATCCTTCTAATATAGGAATTTATAATAATAAAATAACTGCAATTGGTTATTTTGTAAAGACAAAAATGCCCAGTCGTGATTATTTTATCTTGCTTCTTTAGTTATTGTTTTTATTAGGTCAAGAAACGGTTTTGTTTTGGCTCGTAAATACACGTTGGACTCAATCAATATCCGCGGTAATAGCATCGCTGCCATCATCTTATTTGACCTCCTAAACAAATTACGGACAAAGCACCCGGAGAGAATCTCATTTGTTTTTTTTTTTCACCAAGGTTCTTCTCTCCTTCTCAACGGCTCCCTAATTTGATCACGGACGTCTCCAGCGTAGATCAATGGATGGCGGTCACATGATCTGAGATCTCGTCTCAGGCAAGGCGAGCGAGCCGTGGGCCCCATCCGCAGTCTCAGAGCAGGACTGCCGATCTAGGATCAGTTTGGGCTTTCTTTTTTTGGCTGGACCGCAACAGCGGGGCCAGCCCTACAAACGCGAATGTCTGTGACTGACTGAGTGAGCGACTGAGTGAGTGATGAAGTTACACCAGTGGTCGGCCGGATCACGTGTGTCAGGTCCGGCCATATACTAGGTTTTAACCTGGTCTCGTTTTTGCACATGCTGGTTCAGGTTAGGGCATAGAAGAGGGGAATCACACACTGTGGTCATAGATCAGTATTCCCATTCTGAGATGTTATGAATATGGACTCTGATAAATATGCAGAAATATGGAATTATAATAATTTTGTTTGACATGTTAATGAATATAATAATTGTGACTCATTCCTTCTAAAAGTGTAGATCGACATGGAAGAATGTGGAATTATAATCATTTCGTTTGACTTGTCAATAAATATAATAATTGTGACCCACTCCTTTTAAAAGTGTAGACTGACCTGCAGAAATACAGAATTATAATAATTTTGTTTGACGTGTCAAGAGCAAGAACAGGAACAGTGATACAGTGCCTTTAAAAAGTACAGTGTTAGTCTGACTGCTGTGAACGCCAGTGGAAGGTGTGTTACAGTAAATGAATCCCTCCAACAACCCACAGTTCTGGAACCACTGATTCAGCTTAAGCTCAAGGATAGTAATGCGATCATAAAGTGTGCTGCTGTTGGACTGTGGCTTATTGATGCGATCGTTTTTATTGTACCTGTTAATATCCAACCCAGATGAACAGAACACTCATATTTTACATGATAATCCCTTATGTCAACTGGCAAAGTTATCATCTCCATGGACTTCTGGAGAGGATGATCCTTTTTGAAGGATATGCTTGAGCTTCTTCTCTGCTCTGATTTAAAAGGGACTTGTTTGGTTTGAGTGGACTCCATTTTGATTTTGCTTTGATTTTAAGGGTATAGTTACATTATATTACATTACATTTATGGCAGATGCATTTATCGTACAATAATGTACAATATGTGCTTACTAAAGGTCATTGTAACACCATCAGAACACAGGTCCAAAAAGATACAGTTCTCATTAAAGTATCAGTTATCCATAGCCTTGAACATCAGGTCTAGTTCGTACAGTAAGCATAGGCTTAGTAAAGTTACGCCAAGTCAAACTAGCAGTGAGGTATGATTACAAGAGATACGATAAAGAGTTACAACATTAAGGTGATAACACAAGTGCAACACAAAAGTGCTAGATGAAGATACATGTGTAAAAGATCAAGATAGAGTGATATAAGAGAGTGATCCGGAATTGAGCGTACCCCCATGGAGGTGTAGTGTTGAGAGTTAGAATCCATTATTCGTTGATCTTAAGGGACTCGGGTTTGAATCCTCATTGGAGCAGCAGTGGTTGCTGCTTGCAGCCTCCCTTAACGATTGCTTTTTGTGTTTGTAGTATTTTTAAAAAATTAGCATCAGCCGTTCAGCTCCCAGAATAGCTGTTTGTGCATATGGAATTTTTACAAAGTCAGCTCAACTATGAAGGCTTGCCTCCAGAAGGTTAATTGTGCCCAAGAGGGGAAAACACATTTTCGCTAAAAAGGAGGTTACATTTAAAGGCCTAGTTAAGTCCTTTTCAATAACCTCACTGTGGAGATGGTGTTTACGTTGAATTAGCCTCTTTTTTTCACTCGATTAGCTCTGAGGTGATTGGGCCTGACAGAACGTTCTGGGCGGCAGCAGTCCAGCAGCAAGCGGGATGGCGTTGCTCATTTGTGCAGACGCCCCGGTCCCCTCAGGCACCCACAGCACTCACCGCAGCTGGTCCTCGCAGTTACACTGCGCAGTCACAGCATACGGTGAGCATACTGTGAGTTTATGAGCCTGAAAAGTATAGCTGTCCATGATATGTGTCCTGTGAAAATCCAATATAGCTGTTTTTCCCCTTTTTAGTTTGTAGGCTCTTTAAACAGGCTGGTTTGACAGTGGTGTGGAGATATTATCTTAATTAGGGTGACTTGTAAATATGTTTGCAGTTTGCAAATATGCTGTTGTTTCCTTGTCCCTGCATCATAGAAAAACCAACTTTGTTGTTCATTATGAAAATAGTAACATGTTTGCACTGTTCCTTTGTGTTGCCTAAGATGATAATAATGTCTTATTTAAGCTCAGCACATATTGTACCATCTCCTGCCTGTCTACAGGCAGAACGCAGATTCAGTAATCGTTACATTAGCCCGTTGGCCTGGGAGCATACCCTGGTCGTTCACTTAAGAGATCAGTGAGTTTGTGTTGATGTCCTGGAAAAAGCAGATAATCTCAGTGGAGCATGAATCAATCTGTCAGGTCTGTCAATCCATGTGCATTATTGAGCTCTTGCTTTGCAAAGACCGGGAAGCATTGCTGTGAGTGGTTCTCCCTTTTGGTTGTCAAAGGAAATTTGTACACATTCAAAATAATTTTCGCTCCTATTTTTTGCCATTTCATAAAGATTACCTCCTTATTTTGGCAAATTCATTTTTCCAGTGTGTTCCAATGATATTAATGTCATTTGAATATCTTTTTATATTATGCTGCAATTTTCTAGTGGGATATTTGTTAATAAAAACACCGTGCATAGATGTGTTATGTGCAGTCTATATACAGTGTAGTCCATAAGTATTTGGACAGTGGCACCGTTTTTGTTGTTTTGGATCTGTCCCCCAGCACATTGGGTTTGAGATGAAACTACATGGGGTTAAAATACAGAATTTAAGTTTTAATTTCAGGGAATTTACATCCATTATGGATCTTCTGTTTAGCTACTACAGCCCTTTTTATACAGTCCCCCACCCACCCCATTTTAGGGAAGAAAAATAATTGGACGGTTGTCTACTCAGCTGTTTTGTGGCCAGCTGTGTGTTCCTCACGCACAGGAAATCTAACAAAAGGTCTGGAGTTGATTCTGTGTGGCATTTCCGTTTGTTGCTGTTGTCTCTCAACACAAGGACCAAAGAAGTGTCAATTCTAGCTGTGAGTTCTAGAGCAAAGTCTTATGGACAGATGAGACATGTATTAACTGTACCACAGTGATGGAAAGCGGAAAGTATTAAGAAAGAAAGGAACTGCTCTGATCCAAAGTGTACAGCCTCATCCCCAATGGTGGAGATATTGTTATGACTTTGGCAAGTCATAACTTGTCTTTATTGATGATGTGACTGCAGACGGCAGTAGCAGGCTGAATTCTGAAGTGTAGAGAAGCATCTTCTCTGCTCAGATCCAGCCCAATGCCTCATAACTCATCGGAAGGCACTTCACCTTGCAGCAGGATAATGATCCCAAACACACTGCTAATGCAACCAGGGAGTTTTTTCAGGGCCAAGAAGTGGAATGTTCTTAGCTGGCCAAGTCAATCGCCCGATCTGAATCCAATTGAACACGTGTTTTCACTTGCTGAAGACAAGACTGGAGGCAAAAATCCCCTGAAACAGACAGGAACTGAAGATGGCTGCAGTACAGGCCTGGCAGAGCATCACCAGGTAAGATACCCTAGCTATGGTGATGTCTGTGGGCCACAGGCGTTCATCACATGCAAAGGATTTGCATGTACTAAATATGAGGACTTTATTTAAGATCATGTTCGTTTGTCAATTTGCTAAAATGGGGCAGATATGTATTAAAAAATGGCTGTACTTCCTATATGATGTAAATGGCCGGTCCCCACTGCCCCCTAGTGGTATGGAGGCTGGCGTCTACAGAATGGGGATGAAAGGAAGATCCACAATTTATTAAAAAATGGGCGACATATTCTGTGAGCCGTGCTCCTTTGCCCTATACAAAGTCTCATCAGGGGACTGGTTGCACATCCAAAAAGCTTTTTTTGCTTGGGGCGAAGGAATCTTTTCCCCATCATGATCATCTCTGTCCCGGGCCATCGGACTGGCTCAGCTGAAAGGCCTAATCTCCGGTGTGTTTCATGGACGGTGGAAGTCTCTGGCTGTAATCATGTTAAAAGCATGTTATAGCATGCTAAATGTCCCTGGGGTGGTCTGGGTTTGTTTGAGGGGCCTTGTGTTTTGGTGGGGTTCTGTTGATTTGTTCTGACCGCCTGGCCATTTGGGGGAAATGGGGTGTTGGGTACTTGCGCTTTTGCGTCTGATGCCCGCTGCCCGTCTGGCTGGCTATGGGCACCCCCTCCACCCGTTCAGCGGCACACAGACCGGCCTCCTGGAACATCGATAAGCACAGAAGGACCGTAGCGCAACTGGACAGGATCCAGCCTTTCAATGCAAGGCCCACATATGTTACAAAATATTGCCTAAAATTTCCATATCGGTGTTCCAATGAAAGGGTTCCACCCAGAAGCCAAACAAAGCTGCAGCTCTCATTTTATCACTCGGTGAGAAAGGAGCAGTCAGACGACTGGGGTAGAGCGCGGTTCGATTCCTACCGGCTTCGGTGTGGAATTTGAGAGTTTTATTTCTTTAGGAGTATTGTTCTGGCTGAGTTATCTGTTTGCTAGCAGCTGTGTTCTGGTGTCTGACTCTGGCTCTCTCTCTCTCTAAGTCCCGCCATCGGGTTTGACTCCAGCTTTGCAGAGCCAATATTATCCTCGCCCAGCCCTACTGCGGAGACCTTGGGCTGACAAGCGTTAAGAGAAAAATACCTGCCTAATTATTTTCTCATTTAAGCCTGTTGTTTGGGGCCTGAGGGTGTTGTAATTTGGAGAGAGACAGTGTGGGATTATTGGAGGTGTTTGCTATTGCATGATACAAAAAAAAAATCAGCTGTAGTATACTCATGAATCCCAACACTGTTTCATGAAATGACACACACTGCATAGACTCTAGTGCTAACAAGTACGCACACAGACACACACACACACGCTCGCATACACACACACACACTTGCACACACACACACTCACTCGCACACAGACACACACAGACGCACACACACACACACACACACACGCACATAGACGCACACACACACTCATATACAAACACACACGCACTTGCACACAGACACACACACACACACTTGCACACACACATACTCACTCGCACACAGACACACACACACACTCGAACATAGACGCACACACTCGTATACAAACACACATACACTCGCACACAGACACACACACATACGCACTTGCACACACACACTCACACAGACACACACACACACGCACTCGCACACAGACACACGCACAGCAGGGGGTGTGAGGTGTCTGTAGTTAGGAGTGGCAGTGCAGCCTCGGGCCATATCAGATCAATATATCATTACCCCCTCTCTCTGCTTCTCTCCCTCTCTGACTGTCTGCCCCTCTCTCCTCCCCTCCCTCTCCTGCCTCTCTCTCTTCCTCGCTCCCTCCCTCTCTCTCTCTCTCTCTCTCTCTCCATCACTTTCATGCACTACCTGTCTGGATCTGCAGAATTAACACATTTCTCTCCTTCTCTCTCCCCTCCCCCTCTCTCTCTCACTCTCTCTACGTCTCTCTCTTTCACGCTCTCTTCATCACTTGTATTAGAGGCATCGCCAGAGAAACACACTGAACCCATCCTCAATCCCCTCTCCCATTCCCCTCTTCCCTCTCTGTCTTAGTCCTTTTTTCCTTTCATTCATCCATCTATCCGCTCTCATCCGCTCCTGCCTTCCGTCCAGCTTATGTACCTTTGCCATTCTGTCAAGCACTTGAGCCTTCAGGGGGAGAGGGAGAGGGGGGAGAGGGGGAGGGATCTAGAGCTGGTTCCTGAGGTGGAGGGGGGCAGGAGCGAGATGGAGAGAGCGAGTCGGGTGACGCAGAGAGAGAGGGAGAGGGAGAGGGGCGAGGCGGGGGGATGGGAGGAGGAGGTGAAATGAATGTGTAATTGTGGTGGAGCAGCTCCCAGCTCTCTGGTCCTGTCCCACACTACAGTACGCCCAGGACTCTATTATCACATACACACACACACACACATACACACACACCCTCACACACACACTACAGTACGCCCAGAACTCTATTATCACATACACACACACACACACACTCTCTCACACACACACACACACTACACCCAGGACCCTATTATCACCCTGCACATCAACACTGTAAACACATACACACACTCACACACACTCACGCATGCACACATGCACACACAAACACTCACAGATACACTCACTCACACACATGCACACACATACACACGCATACACACACTCGCACACGCATACACACACGTACGCTCACACACAGATGCTTGCACACTCACATGTACAGGAGCACACACAAAAGTGTGCGCAAACACACAGTTATTCAACATGGTAGGAAGCGTAGTGTTAAGCCGCACAGTATAAAATGTTTTTTTCACTCATTGCGTAATTCACAAAGTATGTGTCAGACTGAACGCTGATATATGGTTACTTGTGTCTTAATGAACACTGTGTAAAGGTACTGTCACCTATTTTTCCCAAAAGCTATAATTCATTTTAATTTACAGTCACGAGTATGCGATAATAAGCAGACATGATAAATCGCAGAGCCTGCGTCTGGGTGCAGCAAGTTAGAAGCATGACATCGCACATGCATTTTATACAGCACTGCACAAAGGAAGGCATGAGTCGCCTCATCTCCCTGCCTCTCTCCATCCTTCTCTTCCCTCTCTCCCTCTCCCCCTCTCTTCCACTCTCTCATCTCCTTGGAGATTGGGGGGGGAGGGTGAGGACTTGGGTAATTAAAAGAGAGATGGAGAAATGGTGAGAAATGCAGAGAGCTGAAGAAGGGAGGGGAACAGACGGAATAATTCTTCATTCTTTTGTGCGAAGGCAAGAAAAAGACTTTTTAAAGGGAGAAATCATGAAATCAGATTTCAATTTAAGTTTAAATAAAAATGTAAACCATTGATTCTAAGCAAGGAAGGTGCAAGAGAACATCAGATACCAGGCAAATTGAATTTACCTGCTTGGTTTAAATAATAATAATAATAATAATAATAATAATAATAATAATAATAATAATAACAATCCGTCCATCCATCCATTTTCTATACCCGCTTATCCTGGGCAGGGTCGCGGGGGGGCTGGAGCCTATCCCAGCATGCATTGGGCGAGAGGCAGGAATACACTCTGAACAGTCCGCCAATCTATCGAAGGGCAATAATAACAATAATAATTATAATGAAATGCTAAATTCAGCTAATTTATACTGTTTCTGTTCGAACCCAAATCTGACCACAGGTCACATTGATAAAGAACCTTTTAAGCAGTCAATGTGAAGAGGAAGAGGAGCCTTGGGAGGAAAAGGAGTGTGAGGAGGAAGAGGGTTGTGGGGAGGAAGAAGAGTGTGGGGAGGAAGAGGAGCATCATGAGGGGTGAGATGATGTGCTCTGTGCTCGCGGAAGAAATCTCTGGATTTCTTTAAAGAAAGAAGGGAATCGTTCATCTTCAACTGTGACAAATGGAGAGATAGGGGAAAAGGGAGATGGAGGAGAAGAGGGAAACAGATGGAAATGTGTCACCTTGACAACAGAACCAGGAGGGTTGGGTTAATACAGCGCCAACTGTTTCTTTGAAAAACTTGACTTTCAGCCATTGCCAGTATTCACCCTTGAATAGGTCTTGATTAGGATGATTTTGACTATTCATAATCAGATTTGCCAGAGAATCAACCAATTCATTGGCATTTTTTTGAAAATGCATTCCCACAAAAAAGCTAAAAAGCTACTATAATTTATATGGACATTTTCAGAAAACTGACTTGTCAGAAACTTGTGGTTTTGACACTTTCAGTACAATGAAGACTGACTAAATAAAGCTCTTTTTTATGACAGGAAAAACAGGCCTTCATCCTAACATCTGTGCTTGTTGCTCTTTGTTATTTATTTGCTTTTATTCCTTTTTAGCATGGAACGTCACTCTAACTTTGCATTAATGTTGCCTGAATGTAACTGCTTTTTGTGCTTTCTCAAGTTTTCTGTCAGTCTCATCTTTATAAAACATTACATTTTAACATAATGTTTCTGATAATTGAAAGTATTTCTGACATTTATACCTGTAAGTCCTCATCAATGTTAAGCCATTGGATTGCCAGCCTGCCAGTGTCTGTATTGGGGGGTCT
The DNA here is from genome assembly GCF_018555375.3 of Anguilla rostrata. Taxonomy (NCBI): domain Eukaryota; kingdom Metazoa; phylum Chordata; class Actinopteri; order Anguilliformes; family Anguillidae; genus Anguilla; species Anguilla rostrata. The sequence continues at coordinate 8,520,869 of NC_057945.1, read as the reverse complement.
GGGTATAGGCAGCTCTTATTTTGGAAATATTATGCCAAAAATAAAAAGATAAAACTGACAACTGGCTTCTTACAGCCAAGTAGCCCATTTAAAAGAATGCATTGCTTTTAAGCTAAACAAATTAGTGCAGTTAAAGGGGCAGGTGGAAACACAAACACTCTCTCTCCCTCTCTCTCTCTCACACACACACACACACACACAGTCTCTCTCACACACACACACACACACACACACACAGTCTTTCTCTCACAAACACACACACACACGCTGTCCCTCTCTCTTTCTTTTGCACACACAGGAGGAAACAGTCAGCTCTAAATCTGAAAATTCAGCCAATTTGGCTTGGAGATGGGGACGTGGCAGCCCGATGCACTCAGACTGGTGGACAGGGCCATTTGCACAGAGCCTTGGGACATGGCAAATGAGCCACGATTGTGTGCTGCAGTTGCACTGCAATCGACACGGCACTCCACCATACTCATGTACTGCACAGCATTTGGCCTGATGAAGGTCTGTACAGGAAAAAAATATCCAATACAGCACACACACACATACACACGCGCGCGTACACACACACACACACACACACACACATTCACTCACGTACACACACATACACGCACACACACATGCATGCATACACCAACACGCGCACACACACACACACACACAAACGCACACACGCACACACACACACACACAAACGCACACACCCACACACACAAGTGCACAAACACACACACTCATACACACACACACACACACACCCACCCACACATACCCCCCCCACACACACACACACAACACAGCACCACGCACACACACACACACAAACGCACACACCACACACACAAGTGCACAAACACACACACTCATACACACGCACACACACACACTCACCCACACACACACACACACACACACACACACTGCTAGCTCGCTGATCCCTGCAACTTCAGCCGTATTCCTCAGAGCGTTTCTTACAGCAGAAAACAGAAAGTAATCCCCTTCTCTGGACACAAAGTCTCTTTTATGGGAATTACATCACAATTAAAATTCCCTGCTGGCCGCGGTGTTGTGTGGGGATTTAGCCTGTGAACAATGCAGAATTAGGCCGTGTTTGTGCTCACAATGCGCCGAAACAATGCTGCATGCGGCACACGCCATGCGGGACTGCGCCGCTGCACCCGCGCAGTATCGGATTATGCGACATGTAGGTGGCGAATGAGAACGCTGTGGTGTGTCAGTCCTAAATCTGCCGTGGTTTTTGTTTAGGGTGGTGATGTAAGCAAGTTCCATTTCAATAGTCCTCTTTCGCACCAAGGCTTGGATTCTTCTTTTTTAAGGGTTGCAATATATTTTTTTTCTCCACAAACACATTTTGGCATGTATAGTACATTTTGCAGTATCTGAACCTTCCAAACTTGTGTTTGTAAAGAAAAAGAAACTAGTGCATTTATTTATTTATTTATTGTTAAAGGGCTGGATACAGTCAACATTGTTCTTAACTTTGAGTAGCTCAGATGCTGGATTTGTGTAAATGTGCTCAGATCCTGGATGTGTAGTGTAAATGTGCTCAGATCCTGGCTGTGTAGTGTAAATATTCTCAGATCCTGGATGTGTAGTGTAAATGTGCTCAGATCCTGTGTGTGTAGTGTAAATGTGCTCAGATCCTGGATGTGTAGTGTAAATGTGCTCAGATCCTGTGTGTGTAGTGTAAATGTGCTCAGATCCTGGATGTGTAGTGTAAATGTGCTCAGATCCTGGGTGTGTAGTGTAAATGTGCTCAGATCCTGGATGTGTAGTGTAAATGTGCTCAGATCCTGTGTGTGTAGTGTAAATGTGCTCAGATCCTGGATGTGTAGTGTAAATGTGCTCAGATCCTGTGTGTGTAGTGTAAATGTGCTCAGATCCTGGATGTGTAGTGTGAATGTGCTCAGATCCTGTGTGTAGTGTAAATGTGCTCAGATCCTGGATGTGTAGTGTAAATGTGCTCAGATCCTGTGTGTGTAGTGTAAATGTGCTCAGATCCTGGATGTGTAGTGTAAATGTACTCAGATCCTGTGTGTATAGTGGAGTTGCAAACGGTGGTCTCGTCAGTTGTGGTACTGTACGATTTCGGACCCCTCCCTCCAAAGGACCTCCCGGCTTGCAGTGGCCCAAATTGTCGGTCAGAGTTTCTGTTCCTGGGTCAAAGAGGCCGGCAGAATTCCAGTACAGTGGAACTCCTTGGACAAGCCCTCGTCTGGGTCACTGTGTGTGAGTGGCCAGGTTACGGTCACTATTTTAAAGCTCAAGGTTAAGCGTGTGGTCATAAATGCCTCCATCACGGTCCTCTTGTATTCAGCACCGGTCTGTTCTGGTGTCAACCACACCAAGTAAAACATCATTCCACCGCCGTGGTCATTGTGAACCTTGTGTGAGTTTAAAACAAGAGCACACACTCGACAGCGTGTGCTGGCGGCAGCCAGGTGGAGAGTGGGGATAAGTGACAGACAGCTAGCCAGATTTAACGTCCCTGTAAATCATGCAGATTTCACTTGGCTGCCGCCCAACGGGTAAACTTTCTCAAGTGTCTGAGTGCCACTTGCGTCATCATTCATGCGTTACTTTCATACTCCTGACATTAATTGGACTCAAAATCTTTGCTCATTAGCACCCTTTAAAATTATCCCAGCCTAGGCAACGTAGCGGAATATTAATATTTAAAATTTGACACAAATACAAACTGAGAGTTTCACCAGTGGTGATTCTGAGGAAAACAGACAAGGGAATGGCTTTACATAAGCTAAGACAATGTTTGAAAAATAGGTGTTTTAAATATTGAAATGCAAAAATAATTATGTAGATACATATTGGCCTGGTTGTGTGGGCCATTCTTCATGAGTGGTAGTGTGAAATACGTAGGGAAGGAACTAATTTTAAGGGAGGAACTGTGACGTGTGTCCTCCTGAGCACTAGGGCTCAACACGGTGTGAACACTTCAGTCACCCAGAGTCAGGAAATATTTTTTTCCAGTTAGAATTTTAGTCAGTGTGCCCCCTCACAGTAGTCAGCATGCGCGGGGTGGAGGGGGTGGAGTGTACCCTCACAGTAGTCAGCATGCGTGGGGTGGAGGGGGTGGAGTGTACCCTCACAGTAGTCAGCATGCGCGGGGTGAAGTGCACCCGCTGTGTGCGGAGACTGCAGGGCTCTGTCACTGAGCTGCCTGAATGCACACATTAAAATAATACTGCAGTTTTCCTCACCGCGGGGTGTTGTAAACAGAACCGGCTCCACATGTTTACCGTCCCAGGGACACCACTGTGACAGGGCAGAAAACGCTGCACACTCGACACCTGTAATCTCTTTTTCAGGGGCGAGAAAAAGCAAGCTCATACGTGCATGTGCCATTTCTTTTCCCCACAGTAGTAACCCTGTGTGTGGCTGAAGGTTTGTCTTCAGGGTTCTGTACCTAACCTGGTGTTTCTGTTACTAGCCTGAGGTTGCTGTTCCTAACCTGGTGTTTCTGTTACTAGCCTGAGGGTGCTGTTCCTAACCTGAGGTTTCTGTGTCTAACCTGAAGTTGTTGTATCCAACCTGAGGTTTCTGTTACTAGCCTGAAGTTGTTGTATCCAACCTGAGGTTTCCGTTATTAGCCTGAGGTTGCTATATCTAGTCTGGGGTTTCTGTTACTAGTCTGAGGTTTGCTGTATATAACCTGCAGTTGCTATTACTAGCCTGAGGTTGCTATATCTAGTCTGGGGTTTCTGTTACTAGTCTGATGTTTGCTGTATATAACCTGCAGTTGCTATTACTAGCCTGAGGTTGCTATATCTAGTCTGGGGTTTCTGTTACTAGTCTGAGGTTTGCTGTATAAAACTTGCAGTTGCTATTACTAGCCTGAGGTTGCTATATCTAGTCTGGGGTTTCTGTTACTAGTCTGAGGTTTTTGTATCTAACCTGAGGTTTCTGTTACTAGCCTGGGTTTGCTGTATAAAACTTGCCGTTGCTATTACTAGCCTGAGGTTGCCATATCAAGGCTGAGGTGCGGCAGGTGCAATTTCACCTGTACAGTGTGTAAATAAAGAGGTGTGTAGCGGGTCCAGTTTGACCTACACAGTATAAATAAACAGGTGTAATTTCCCCTGTGCTGTAATAAACAGGTGTGTGAGGCGGGCGCACACTGACAGCATCATAAAGAAGTGAATGGATCCAGTTTGTCACACAGAACTCCGCTGAAGGGCAAAGCAGACAGGCCTGACAGATGGATGCATAAAGCTTTTACTCTGCTGTAAATAACGGTTCTCGTGCCGCACTGAGCCAATGGCTTATTGGCTTCCCAGCGTCGGGGAACATTTGCATATGTTTATTTGACAGGTACAATTCATTTTTTTTATTTTTTTATTCCCCCCTGCCCCCTTTTCCCCCAGTTATATTCATCAAAACTCGTTGCTGAAACCGGAGCTGTCGATTCAGGAAAGCACCCACAAGCATGTGTTCTCCCCTGAAGTACGTGCCAGTCACCACTTCCTAACACTGCAGACTCCAGGCTGGACTTGCATGAATGAATTGAGTGCTGAAGCCATTTATGACAATGGCACATAATAAACAATATTAATTGAGATTTGTTTATGCTATTTGTTATTTGCAGATATACAAATGACAAACAAAAAGCTTTGGAATTTTTAACTGTGAAGTGTGCATTACCTGTGTGTGGTACCGATGTGCATTAATAAATACCAGGCTGTGGGTCCCAGCCACAAATTGGAACAGTGCTTTAACTGATACCAGACCATGGGGCCCATCCACAAACTGGAACAGTGCCTTAACAGATATGTGCCAGACCTTGGGCTCCATCCACAAACAGGAACATTGCCTTAACAGATACCAGACCATGTGGGGCACATCCACACACTGGAACAGTGCCTGGACAGAAACCAGACTGTGGGGCCCATCCATACACTGGAACAGTGCCATAACAGATGCTGGACTGTAGGACCCATCCACACTCTGGAATAGTGCTGTAACATAAACCAGACTATGGGGCCCAATAGTTAGCTAATGCTAGAGATTTCTGGTGACAAATGATGATGAAGACAGAGTATCAGCAATGGCCTGAAAAAGTTTAATTTTGTCTATTTGTGTGTTGTTTATAAGCCTGGTATTTCAATAACACACATGTCATATGTAGAGGTGGACAACTCATAAATCAATGTGATATTCCTCTGGACTGTGTGTTGTATTAAAAAGAATTGTACAGCCATTTGTAATTTTCTAAGATCGGAAATTAGTTAATCATTGTCAAGAAAGGATCATAATAATCTTAGGTCCTATTTTCTGCTTCACAAACCTACTCTTTAATTGTCTGAACGCTGTATTATCAACAATAAGTCATTTTAATTAACTTTCTTGGAGACACGCTAAAATACTTCACAAGAAAATTACTTATCAAGGCTTAATTAACGAAATCAGAGAACCCCAAAGCTTTTGCACAGTAGAAGCTTTGCTTGAGTATTACAGGAAAAAGGATGAGAATATAATGTGAAGAGAATATATATAATTTTTGTGAAGCATCATTTCTGCTTAGTACAGCATCTGCTTAACTTGACTTCATGTACAATAATGAAAAGCTAGACTCCCCATATTTTGAATAATATTAAAGAACTGCAGTGCACGAAGAGCAAACCGGGTTTCTGGATGCTAGATGAGGGTATTTGTAAAGCACAAGTAGTCTGTAGACTGTGCTGTGCCTCATTTCTTTGGGGTTTGACTTTGGGTAGGAATTTGTTCCCCTCTGTTACACCCCATCGAAAAATAGTTGCCACAATGGGCACTGAACTAATCAAAGGTGACCCGCTAAATCTCAGAGAAGAATGCTTTCACCAAGCAATGAGGATTATACAAATTTTAATGGATGCCACTTAATCTTTGTAACACCCCTGTGACTTTCAAAAAATTTGCCACACACTGGTAGATCAAGTGTATAATTTGTCATTTTATTCAGACAATGGATGCCTATAGCATTTGTAAGTTACTCTAGACACTGTTAGTGACTGGTGTATTCCAATAATCCAATCACAGTGCAACTCTGGAAGCTGATTGGTGTATTCTGATCAGTGACTTATAATGAAAACATTAATATGCTTAAAATGCTTCTACAAAAACTCACCAGTTTGAAATTTAGTATGCTGCATCAGTGGACCTTCCTCTGTACAGATATTACTTTTCTTGTGGTTAGTCAAAGGATGGCCAAATGACAAACCAATTACCTCGCATGTGGGAGTAGCTTATCAGAAAAATGTTTGTAAATCCCCAGTGGTTTGACCAAAAGAGATGATATTTGGTCGATGTATTGAAACTCTCAATAAACCTCCATGGTACTGACCCAATCAAAACACATGGTGGCACTATAGAGCTTTTTGGCTGGACTGCAACAGCGGAGCCAGCCCTACAAACGCGAATGTCTGACAGAGTGACTGAGTGATGAAGTTACACCCTGAGTGATGAAGTTACACCATTGGTCGGCCGGCCCAGCCATATACTAGGTTTTGACCTGGTCTTGTTTCATTTAAAAAGATATGTTTGCTGTTTAAATATAACAGCTGTTAGGTCCCTGAATTGGCTTGTTGTTTTTCTACAAATGTGTTCAATTTTTTGTATTTAATTAATTTAACTGCTAGGTAACCCTGTCCCCAGGAGTCTATGCCAGGCTCATCTCCTGCTCATAACTGAAAATTAGAAAAATAATTGGACACCTTTGGTGAATAAGGCTCTTCTTTGGGTTTATTTTAATTAGGGAATTGGCATGGGCAATATATATATGATCTCTATCACTAATGATTTTAATAAGTCTGGAATCAACATTCCTGCCAAAATTATGTTGTTGTCTTATCAGCTGAAAATAATTTGAAAACTGCAGTTCTTTGTGTTGTGCTTGCTCTGATCCACACAGTGCTTACACGTCCACCTGTGCAGCTGCAGAAACGATTTCGGGCAGCACTGACACAACAAACGTATCGATTCACCTCTCCAGTTGAGTATGAAAAATAATCAATGGACACATCCTACTGCGGGCTGATTGTGAATCAGGCTGGGGTGGTCTCCCTGCGACTGGAAACATAAGCGGAGTCTCACCAGAGCTTTCCACTCCTGGCCCTCTCGTGTCCATTATTCCAATTATGGCGGTGGAGAGATAACCGCCTACAGCTGTTACCCCAGCGTTCACCCTATTAAACATCGCTGCAACCTGCTCTAGTAGAATATCTACAACCATGTCACACAGACTCACGCACACACATGCATACATGAGTATGTGTTCATATAGTCCGTGTGTTTGCGTGCTTGGAACACGTCCTTTTCTAGGGCAACAGAGGAACAGAGAATACAATCCTGGAGTAAAATTCCATAGAATCCTGACAGGGAATGGCAAACAACACATTTGCATTTATTGCACAAGCACACACATTCCCTCACACATGCACAATGCACATCTGTGATGATACACACAATGTGTGGAAACTTAACACATTATTCCAACTGCAATCACTGAAATATTGAAAGAAACAGTGAAGTACTGGAATAAAAAAGAATAATGCCTTTCTCAAGACAGATTCTGACATGTGTGAACACATTACTGTAGTCTGCTATAACTGAGCTACCATGGTAACACAAATGCTCTGCATTGGATTATGGGATATATTTGTATAGGAACCAGTGGGTTATGTACATGTATATCTGATTATAGTTATCTGTCAGTTCTACCTGTTGGTCTAGTGTTTGTTTAATGTGTTTGGCAGAAGGGAGAGAGATGAAGAAAGCAGATTGACACTGTTTTCTAAATGTTCTCTCATCTTTCCTCTCCATTATATCTACAATTACTGCTTCTTTCCCCTTGGTACATTTCCATTATCGTCCATTATCGAGTCCTCACTTTCAGCTTCCTCTGTCCGTGTTAATGGTATTCCCTTATCACTCCATCTTTCAGTCCCTCTTTCCTTTTGTCTCCATTTATTTCTCTTTTCTCCGTCCCTTCTTCATCCATCTCAATACTCTGAACAATCAACAATAGAAAAGAAAACGCAGGGGAAAAGATAATGAAATGACAAACACGCACACACACACACACACAAACACACACACACACATCCTTTATCACACACTTTAAAAATGTGTGTTCATGGCCAGGGACTTGTGATGAATGATCAGAGTGGTACAAAAGCAGTGACATATTTAGGAGCCCAATATGTTTTTGGATACTCAATGCTCATTCATAACAAACTGTAACAGATGCAAGGGGAAATGCACAAGTGTTTCAGTTCATCAACTTCAGCAGTGGGTAAAAACTGATTAACCTAAAGGCATGCATTTCAACAGGTAATTAGGAACTGTTCCCTTTTTTTCAAGACCTGTGATCAGAAGTCAGTTTGCGAAATGGTGAATGATACAGAAGCAATTGTGTATTTACAAACATTTTCAAATCAATATTTTTATGCCAAAAAGTGCATACACATTCTGTAAGATGTGCATCAGATGGCAATGTGAGAATCATATCTCTTATCACATGTCTAGAAAGTCCACATTTTCCAGTAAGCTGTGATAATCATTGCTGACCAATATATTTCTCTGCATGCTTCATAATAATGACAAAGATCAAATGAAAGCATATGGATGGAAGTTCAGCAATGGTTCTGAGCTTCTCTGATTGTTTGTTTCCAGCCAGACAAGGACATATGTGAGCTATGAGCTCTTACACACCATCAGCATTCAACCGGCAGTCTGCTTGTGCTCCGAATGCTAACACAGGCCTGAATGAGATCCGTACAATGAATCAGAAGCATCAAAATGCTGGAGCTGACCAAGATGGATTTCCAAATAAAATATGCAGCAAACTAATTCAGAGCAGAAAACAGAGTACGGTCCCCGGAAAATGAAAAAGTTGCCAATTACCTTAAGCTTTTCTATTACACTATGGATTGTTTCAAACTGTCGTGTGATTTTAAAACGTGATAGATATTTGTAAATGTGCATTTATTGTTCTGAACCCAAAACATATTTGTGTGCTTGTTGTGGAGGATTATAACCTGATCTAATAGCATCTCACTGGCCCACCAATTGGAAAAACATGCATTTTCAATCACAGGGATAAAAACTTGTGTTTCAGTTGTCATTCCTAAAGGCACTCAAACAGCACACGACTAATATTTTACCGTTGCGTTGTGACATTGATAAAATACAATTTATTGTCATAACACATGGCGCGTGAATGAAGGAATGAAGGTGAATATGGATGAAGCCCGCATGCGCGCACACACACATGCACACACACACACACACTAGTTCCCACCCCTGTTGCCTGAAGAGGTGGGCGGGAGGGGGTGTGTGCAGTGGTGCGCTAGAGAATTCTCCAGTGCAAATGCCCAGGTGAGAGAACTTACCATGGTCTTCAGCAAAGAATACGGACAACGATTCCCATTTTTCCCACCAGAAAAGAACAACAGGGACACCTAGTGGATATTCCAAGCACTACATCATCCCTGGAAAGAAGGGTACTGGAGTGGGATAGCAAGAAACCGTTTACAGAAAATGGCTGAAATCCCATTTTTCATGTCTGTTCTTTCCTTAGTTTTGGTATATAGTAGATGCACTTTTATTAGAGTGGCCTCAATAATGTATACCACCATACCACCATGCACTCTGCTCCTGCCGATTGGCTCAAGCTAAGCAAGTGTGGGCTTGGTTAGTACTTGGATGGGAGACCACCAGGGAATACTGAGCTGCTGCTGGAAGTGGCATTGTGGGCAGCAGGGCAATTCCCTCTGTCAAAACCCAATGCCCAGTGTAGGGCAGGATCGTGCGAGAATGCTGTCTTTCGGATGAGATGTTAAACCGAGGTTCTGACTCACTGTGGTCATAAAAAAAAACCCATGACACTTATCGCAAAGAGTAGGGGGTTCCCCGGTGTCCTGGTTAAAATCCCAGATCTGGCCCTCACAAAAACTTGCCACCTAATCATTCCGATTTAATTGGCTAAAAAATGTTCTCTCCCTCCAGTGGAGCTGCTCAGTTACCAACAATAGAGGATTGTGGTTGTACTGGGCAGCTCCCAGGTGTGAATATGAATGTGTATGAGTGTGAAGCAGGGTGTTGCTGCAAAAGAGCAGCCGCGAACCTACCCTAGGTTAATAAAGGTTAAATAAATTAAAAATAAAAATAAAAATGGGACAAAGACATATTTTATTCTTGATTTGGCTCTGTACTACACAATTATAGATGTGTGCTCAAACAATTGACAGATGTTTAAGTGCATATTCTCAGCTTTTATTGAAGGGTATTTTAAAACATGTTGGTTTCATCACATAGAAATTACAGCACTTTTCATATCTCTTGTAAACATCACTGTCATGGCTTGTACTTAATAGCAATTTATCAACTCAGATCATTGAGGTGGTGCAAATGAGATGATTGTTTGAGAAGGGGCTTAACAGAGAGGTTATAGTGACCTCTAGCTGGCGGAGGACTGAAGTACCATGCGAGAAAACAAGGGGAGTCAAACTGGTGGCCCTTATCATAGCATAAACTGTACATCATGAAGTTACATGGATTTTCTGTGTGGATGAATACACCTGTTCTTTACGTAATATATTGTTGAAATAATTGTATCTATATATTTACATATCAAAATAGGTCAACATATTTTCAGCTCCAGAATGGCATGCATTGATATTCAAAGACAACGTTTTGCTCCCCTGGTTAGAAACTGGTGCCCATAGAACTAAAGAACACCAAGTACGGTAATAAATAAAACGCGTGTTGTTTACGATTCCCTCGACAACATAAACTACTATCCGTAAAGGGCACTATTAGCTACTGGCCCAAACAAACTTCCTGGACACAATTTTTTTATTTTTGAAACGAAATACTTTTAAGTAGCTATAGAACAGGCATAAATAATGTGCTCAGTTCATTAAACGTAGTCGGTGTGAGTTGCTCTTTCCTTTGTTGTGTTTGGGGTAGGAACCAAAGTCCCTCTAGAAGTAGCGTGTGGTTTGCACTGAGCGGGGCCGTGGGGTGCACTCGCCCAACGAGGAAAAGCATACTTCTTGTGAGTAAGGCTTGTTTTATTATTACTTTTATTTATCTTCTCGCCATCTTCACAATTTTCGTTAAGATCTCCTTATAATTTAAAACGACACCTACACTGGTTATTTTTACCATTTCGAATGTAGCCATCTGTGTTTCTTGGAGCAAGTTGCAGAACCGTAAACTAACTTGGCTAAATCGGCTAGTAGTTTGCAGCAAGCGAGACGCTGAAACATCATACCAGTGCTTGCCATTCGTTTTATTTACACCTTATATTTTCATCAAAGATATTTCAATACTTCTTCATAAACTATTGTTTCTCTGGAATCCTGAACGTTGTATTTTCTTACTTTATTATTTTTTATTTATTTCTATAAAATGCTTATGACCCGCACAGCTATCATTAGCTAGCTCAGCGCTAGTTCGCAAACGGGACTGAGCAGAATGTGTTTTATAAACCTGTTTGCTCACACGCCTTCAGTTACTAAATCCTTCACCAGCTGTTCCCCGTCAGAGTTTGCTTGTTTGTATGTAGTAAAAATAGGTTATTTTAGTGTATGTCGTGTTTGTAACTAGCCTGTTGCATTTTTCACTAGCCTGTGCTAGTGAGCAGGTTAAGTTCGCTAGCGTAGCTGGATGGCTGGCTAGAGCTGGCTACCTCCATAGACTGTAGACACGTGTCCGAATGTTATTATTTTGGTAGTGCATGTATGACGAATCAAGGCATGTAGTAGTCTGCGTAATATAATTAGTGATACGATTTAGCATATTTAGTGGCTGTTCACTGATTGCATGTCATTGTGACACAAAAAACAACATGTCGCTGTTGTACTTGTTATTTCAAAGGCAACGCTGAGACCATTTCAGGGGATTTACACACACACCTTCTCAATCACCCGAGATGCACAAAACTCGTCATTCACATGAGCAATTAACATTTTATCATGCTCTGTGGCATGTGTAAAAATGCTGAGCAGGCTCAGTTGACCTCGATTTTGGATCTAGATGGCAAGAGGAAACAAAGTGACTTTGAAAGAGGGTTCATTATTGGGGCACAGATGGCAGGTTCTTAAGTCACAAAGAAAAAGCAGACAAGCAACTCTTCCTCAGGTGACCGAGAATACCAATCCAGGATGTGATTGTGCTATGTCAGCAAAAGTCTGTTGACAACTATTGTATTCTTTATATTATATTTATATTTTGGCGGTCCCCGTTAACTGTCGCTCTGCTTGCCTGTTCCCTGGACACATTGCAGGCACAAAAGGCCTTGGTCCTTCATGTCCATAATTAATAGTTTACTCAGCCTCTTCAGTCACTGCATTACATTACATTACAGGCATGTAGCAGACACTCTTATACTGAGCGACTTACAACTTTTTTTTTTTCATTTACATTGCGTTGCTGGATATATACTGAAGCAAGTGTAGAGAGACAGGAAGAGCAGGGAAGAGAGAGGGAGAGACGTGCAACAAAGGTCGCGCGGTCGGGAGGCTGGGCTTTAGTCAGACACTGTCTGTGGAGATGGCTGCAGTACGGGTGGGTGCGTGCGCGTTGTGAGGAGGCACAGTCTGGTTTAACACAAGGCCTTCTGCCAGCTTCAGGAACACAGCGGGCACCGATGGCTGAGGTGGGCGAGAAAGCGGACGCGAAGAGAGCCGCCGCCGCCGCGGCGACGACCAAAGTGCGCGAGGCCGCGCTGGCCCTGACCGCGTCGGAGCCGGAGAAGGCCTTCCTGAAGGAGAGGCCCTTCCCCTGCACCCTGTGCGACAAGAGGTTCCTGAGCAAGAGCCACTTCAGGGAGCACCAGCGCGTCCACACCGGGGAGCGGCCCTTCCCCTGCGGGCAGTGCGACCGCTCCTTCACCACCCAGCACAACCTGAAGCGCCACCTGACCATCCACGAGAAGGAGGAGAGCTACCGCTGCCGCCGCTGCGGCGTGCTCTTCTGCCACGTGCACAAGAACGCCTCCAGGGCCCCGCCCAAACCCAAGCACCGCCGGCACCCCAAAGCCGCGGGGCCTCCCCCCGGCCCGCTGTCCTCCTCGAAGGCCGCCTTCGCGGCGACCCACCCCGCCTCCAAGAAGAAGGCCGGTCAGGGCCCCTCGCCGTCGGATCGGGCGGCGCGCGTGCAACGCAAGGGGGTGGAGCCTGGGGTGGTGACCTTGCGCAGGAATGCGGGGGGGCTGCAGAATAAAATTGCCTATGACATAGAAGTGGTGCTTTAATTCTGTGAGGGAAAAACCGGGGGTGGGGGGGTGTCCCTTCTGACCTAGAAAAACGTACGGTATTTATGAACGTAAATACCGTAATAAATATCATAGAACCTGGGTGTGGAGAAACAGCACAGATTCTATAGACCCAAGAGGCTCTTTATTCTTTACGCAGAAAGTTCCGGCTCCCTACCGGTGAAGCCGAACAGTTCCAGCCCAGTGCACCCCACAAAGCTAAATAAAGGGGGTGTGAGTACATGTGGCACTCTGGCAATGGATGTTCTTGGCTATACTCAGGAATACAGGAGCTGAGCATCTGGTTAGTCTATAGAATCTGTGATGGCAGTAAAATCAATCTGAAGTGATCATTTTGAATGGTAAGGGACTTTTTTTGGGGGGGGGGGGGGGTGCTTGTAGTCCCGAAGCATGGTATAGTCTAAAACTGGAGAATCTGATTATGTCTGGGATTAGATATTCATTTTATCCTCTCATACTTAAAGCTTTATATTCCAGCTCAAGTGCTTACACCTGTTTTTGTTAATTTTTTTAATTTTGATTTCTTTTTTATAGCCGTGGATAATTGAAGCATTGTGTAAAACAGACTATGTATGGCTCTAGTTCTGTGGGCATCCTACAATCATGTTTACTGGGCCAGTAATACTCTACCTCATATTTACACTGTTACGAATGTCTGATAAGCCTTTGTTGTAGGTTTGAATATTAAATGTATCTTTAGTGTGCCTTTCCAGAGTCTGTCCTTGTACGAGTACTCTCTTCAGTTAGTTCTCTTCACCATTTTCAGGAAAATTTTACTGAAATCACTGAAATGAATGTATTCATTACCCAATTATGTTGTAGCTTTTTACCATGTTTCTCCCCTTCAGTCATTGATATAACCAGTCCTTTTTTTTTAAGTTGTGCTTTTTGTACACTGTAATCTTTAGATTAGTTGCATGAATACACGCATTGAGGGTTTACATAGCCATGGACTGTACTGTGTATTATTTTATGTCTTTACTTTATAAATTAGATGGGGCACTATTATGAGCTGTTTGGTCATTTCTTGCGGGTGCAATAAATCCTACTGGAAATGACTCATAAATTTGTGTGATGGCCTTAATTACTAAAGCAGGTCGAATAAGAGTTGCAGCGGGATATGCATGTATGCTTCCACATTTCCCCCTGCTAACAGAACACCCACGAAAATATGCATGTTCCCACACCCTAATTACTTGCTCTTAACTTTGAGTTTTAATTTGATTTTTAAAATTATTTTTTATGTCCACCAGGTCAGTCACCTAGGAACTCTGCCATTCTGCGGTAAATCTAAGCACACTACATAGTGTGTAGGCCCAAACTCTTCCCATATTGCACCTCTAATCTAACCATTTGAAGGTGTGACAGTATGCTGATGTTAAGTGGTAAGTGACTTGGGTCATAATTGATTTTTTAAATTACATTTTCAATTACTTTTTATTTTGGAATGATGAGATGAATAAAATTCAGCCGAGATCCAAGAAAAAAGTAGCATCAATGTAGCAGCTACTTTGGCCATGTAGCTTGTTTATACATCTTTGATGTAGCTGAGCAGTTGGTAGAAGAACTGGTTTACTTGGTTTGCTACATTTTCCAAGTAGCTTGCCCAACACTGGCGATTTACTGACTGCATGCGGCCTGATATGCGGCCTATTAAAAATGAGATATACTAGTAAACAGGATGCTATTTAAAAATGTACAAATCAAAACGTCAACTTATTTGGCACCCACGTTCTCCACTCTTTGGAGCTTCGGTCCCTTGCCAAATCTGGAAATTAAATTTTTTTTTAAGTAAAAACAACAAACTGATAAATAAAAACAAATCCAAAAACGATGAATACTGAGGTCATATCTAAATGCAACATGTCCTTGTTCACTTTGAAAGCAGACCACGGTGATTTCCAGTTGTTGCAATGTAACTGTATTAGTTTTCCCCCAAAAGTAAACAAACCTGAAAGATCACGTTTTAAAGACCCTTGAACAAAGTCAGAAAGCGCCCTGCAAAGAAACTGGTGAAACCACAGTTCTGTGACTGAAACGCGTTTACAGCCCTACTGCAGATGTTAGTCTAGTTACGTCTCTGAATGTTGGCATGAGAGAAAACAATGACCCCCCGAGGACACATTTGCGCCTCAGATCAAATTGCGGTCAATATTTCACCCCACTGACACGGGTTTGTTCTATGGTTTGTTCTTTACTGGGCTTGTTTTAGTTGATTGGATAACCGCTGCAGTATCCCGTGCGTCGATTGGGTAGTTCCTAACAAATGGAGTCACGGGATTGGCTGCAGCGTTTCAAGACTTGTAGATTATTGGACGGTATGCTTCCCATTCATCTGCGTTGTGTAGGAATGGCAGAAGTGGCTGTGATGTGGTTGGTAACAATGGGAATCAGAAATTAGCAACATCTGGGCAGTTTGTGCACATTAAACCCGAGTGTGCGGAACGGAGCCGAAGCCGCTTCAGCGCAGCCGACTGAAGAACTGACCCAGGTAAGGGACTAAATTACACATGCAGACAGACTCAATGTGTTTGGTCTACACAAACCCTGCTACTGAATCATGGCTCGCATGTTAGCTAACGTTTACTAGCGGGCTACATGTCTCTGGTGAGCAGCAGTTGGAATTGTCAATATGATTGCTACCATTGCATTCCACCGCTGAGCTGTGTGCCCAACACAACCCGTAGGTGTGCAGCGAGCGAACCTAAACTTACTGCACTGCGCCCAGCACCGGCTAGCAAGCTCTGTGTTGTCTTTAGCCTGAGTTTACTGTGCCCGTAGTTTTTTTTTATGATTTTCTCGATGGCTCATAAGCACATGTGAATTAAAGTAAGTTCAGCGTAATGAGTAGAGCATTATCGAGGGTAAATGCATCCCATTTGATAGATCGGCTAACATGCTTTCTCGCTAACTAGTTAAGGGGAAATGGTAACATGATGTAGCTTCGTGGTCGTTAGTGCTAGTTTGTTCTTTGACAGCGTCATCCAATTTGGTATCTAATAAGAGGGTTACAATTATTATGTACATATAGACATATTTCAAACCATAGCTGTTTTCCCATTCCATGCCTTCGGGCTAAATGCTATGAATTCAATCTTGGAGTGTTTTTAAATAATTATCGTATTTTGCCATTTCAGCTATACTAGTATGAATGCCAAACAAGATGATTAGTCTGCCCACATAACTAAGCAACGGGTAATGCTGTGTGAAAAAAAATTCATTTCTGCTGAAATTTAGCCTCTGCAGTAGAGGCTATACAGATGTTCACAGGCTCACAGCAGCTTTAGCAGCAGTGCATGCTGGGATTTGTAGTTTGTTTGTGGAGGGGGACAGAGAAAATATTCCACACTTTTTGCGGATGGATCATTACAGGTTATATGCCAGTGACAGTTCCGTGAAAAAGCATTTGCCCCCTTCCTGATTACTTCTATTATTACATATTTGTCACTCTGAATGGTTTCAGATCTTCAGGCAAAATGCAATATGTGACAAAGGGAAACTGAATAAACAAAAAACACAATTTTAAAAATAATTTTTTAATTTAATGAAAAAAGTTATCAATAACCCATATCACCCATGTGAAAAAGTAATTTCCCCCTTAGTTACTCAATCAACCAATTAACCAGTTGGTAGTGCAGTGGGTAGCACTGTCACCTCACAGCAAGAAGGTCCTGGGCTTTTCTGTGTGGTGTTTGTGTGTTCTCCTCGTGTACGTGTGGGTTTCCTCCGGGTACTCGGGTTTCTCCCTACAGTCCAAAAGACATGTAGGTTAGGTTAATTGGAGACTGTAAATTTCCCAGTAGGTATGAGTGTGTGAGTGAATGGTGTGTCTGCCCTGCGCTAGATTGGCGGCCTGTCCAAGGTGTATAGTATTCCCGCCTCTCACCCAATGCACGCTGGGATAGGCAACAGCCCACCCAACCCCCACCATCCTCCCGGATAAGGGGGTATAGATGATGGATGGATGGATGATTGAACACAGCCATCCATCATCTATCCATCCGGCTTGATTGCAGCCAGCCCTGTTAAATCTAAACCTCACTCATTGAACCATACCATCAGAGTGAAGTTCTGCAAAGTTCCTACAATCACACTATGCCACACTATGATTAAAGGAAATTCCAGAAGAGACAAGAAATATATCAGTCTGGAAAGGTTTACAAAGCCATTTCTAAGTCACTTCAATGTGCCAAATATGCAATAAGAGAGGAAATCAGGAAAGGAGAAATACTTTTCTTTTTTTTAGATTCAGAATAAGAATCTAATGTGTTTTTAGCAGTGGTCTTTTTGTTTATTTGTTATGCTTGTCTACACGAGCGGCATTGCTGTAGAAGAGCACGTGTGCTCAGTCAACCTTCCCTGTATAAATAAAGGTTAATAAAAGCAAGCTCTGCCTCTGCTGTCTGTCTGTAGGACCCAGGGGCGACGCTATGGGCTCGCTGAGCAGACAGGAGTTCTTCCAGGAGCTGGCCGAGGGCTGCCTGCTCCCCACCGCGCAGCAGGGCGTGGAGCAGGTGTGGCAGCTGCTGGTGATCTGCCTGGCCTGTCGGCTGCTCTGGAGACTCGGTGAGCTGGGGCGGGGCGGGGCTAATGGAATCATGGAAGTGCAGCTGACTTTCCCATCAAATTACTTAATATGGAGGTCAGCCGCTGCCCGATTACATTATATTTCTCCAGTAAAAGCATTGGCAAATCTTAATAAACATAATCAAAGCAATGTGTGATTAAACGTAATTGAGTGACTGCACCTTGGTGGGCTGGTCCCTGTTTCTTCAGTATCATTTCCAAATGTCTTTTTTTTTTGTTTGTTTTTTTTTTGTTTTTTTTTTTTAAATAAATCACATTTGCAGTTTATACATTCTAATAACATATGTATAACAAGCCCGGGTGCCAGCTGTTAGATGTTGTGTATCAGTTAATTGCAGAAATTAACTGATACACATCCAGTGTCAATGTGTACAGGGAAGTCGCTGTATATATTTTGCCTTCTTTCTTGCAGGACTGTGTTACGAATTGACCTGCCTGGTTAATTTAAGCTCAATGTTCTCCGACCCCCCCCAGGTCTCCCGTCCTACGTGAAGCACCTGAGCACGGTGTGTGGAGGCTTCTACTCGCTGTACCTGTTCTTCGAGCTGCACATGGTGTGGGTCGTGCTGCTCAGTCTCCTCTGTTACCTCATCCTGTTCCTGTGCCGACACTCCCAGAACCGCGGGACCTTCCTGTCTGTGACCATCCTCATCTACCTGCTGATGGGGTAGGCCCTGGGGAAAGAGTCAGGGGCGGGGCTCTGGGGAAAGAGTCAGGGGCGCGGCCCTGCGGAAGTAGTCAGGGGCGGGGCTCTGGGGAAAGAGCAGGGGGCGGGGCTCTGGGGAAAGAGCAGGGGGCGGGGCTCTGGGGAAAGAGTCGGGGGTGGGGCTCTGGGAAAGAGCGGGGGGGGCTCTGGGGAAAGAGGAGGGGCGGGGCTCTGGGGAAAGAGTCAGGGGCGGGGCTCTGGGGAAAGAGCAGGGGCGGGGCTCTGGGGAAAGAGCAGGGGCGGGGCTCTGGGGAAAGAGAGGGGGCGGGGCTCTGGGGAAAGAGTCGGGGGCGGGGCTCTGGGGAAAGAGTCGGGGCGGGGCTCTGGGGAAAGAGTCGGGCGGGGCTCTGGGGAAAGAGTCGGGCGGGGCTCTGGGGAAGGAGTCGGGGGCGGGGCTCTGGGGAAAGAGTCGGGGGCGGGGCTCTGGGGAAAGAGTAGGGGGCGGGGCTCTGGGGAAAGAGTTGGGGCGGGGCTCTGAGGAAAGAGTTGGGTGTGGGTTTCTAGGTTAGGAGTTGGGCTATGGGCGGGGCTGTGGGACTGGAGGGAGGGACGTTCTGTTTTCAGGTAGTGAAACTTTTAAATTTGGCCTTACATCATAATTGTGCAGTTGTGTTCTTTTACAACTCATCTAATATTTTATTCTTTTTCTGTGTCTCAGTGTTTATGTTCTTTTCACTTTTCTCTGTAGTTTCAGTTTCGCTTATTGGCATTTGGTGAAGGATTTAAAATAATAATCAATGTCCTCTGACTCACATAGAGCTTTAAGCACTGTCCTCTGAGTCAGATGTAGAGCTTCAAGCGCTGTCCTTTAACTTACATATAGAGCTTTAAGCACTGACCTCTGAGTCACATACAGAGCTGGAGGGCCTTTTACACTTCAGTGCGTTCACTCATTATTCATTCAAGCTGGTTCATTTACTTGTTTCTTGCTCCATGTTTGAAGTTTAATTGGTTTTCCAATGTTATATTTATGAGGATGGTGGTTTAGTTTGACGTGTGTGTCTGTGCTGGCTGTAAATTCAGTTACCATGGTTATTATTCTGGAGTAGTGCTGTCGTAGTTAAATGTGTTTGTGCCTGGGGGGTCTCATTATTTTTCTCTGCTTTTAATTTCAGAGAGCTGCATATGATGGACACGGCGACGTGGCATAAAATGAGAGGTGAGATGATTTGGCCCTTTCCTCAGTCTGTCTGTGGGGTCTGCAGCCATATGGGTCAACAGCCCGGTCATGTGACATGTGGCCCAGTCGTGTGACCTGCGGCCTGTTTATGTGACATGCAGCCTGGTCCGGTCATGTGACATGTGGCCCAGTTGTGTGGTCCGGTCGTGTGACCTGTGGTCCGGTCGTGTGACATGCGGCCCGGTCATGTGACCTGTGGCCCAGTCATGTGACATGCGGCCCGGTCATGTGACATTCGGCCCGGTCGTGTGAAATGCGGCCTGGTCGTGTGACCTGTGGCCCCCCGTGCCGTCTCTCTCTCCGTCTGCAGGCTCGCAGATGGTGGTGGCCATGAAGGCCATATCCCTGGCCTTCGACCTGGACAGGGGCGTGGTCCCGGCCGTGCCGTCCCCCGTGGAGTTCATGGGCTACATCTACTTTGTGGGCACGGTCATCTTCGGCCCCTGGATCAGCTTCACCAGCTACAGAGAGGCCATCGAGAGCCGCAAGCTGGTGAGTCTCAGGTCCCCAAGCTCGTGTGTGGTTTGGCTGTGGGCTCCAGCCCTGGCGGTAAGGGCTCTTGCTGTTTCCTGCGCAGAGTTTCTCCTGGTTCCTGAAGGTGGGCCTGAGCTGGGTGAAGTGCCAGGTGTGCCTGCTCATCTCCAACTGCATCGCTCCTTACCTCTTCCCCTACATCATCCCCATTTACGGGGACCGGCTGCTACGCAAGTGAGTCTTTCAGATGCCCGACGCCCTCTGCTCACGACACGCCCTGTCCACGACACGCTTTGTACACGACAAGCTCTGCGCGCAACATGCTTATTACACGTTTCCCACGATAAATCATCACCCTACCAATTACTGCTGTGTGCTGTCTGTACCCATAAGGAGCACATTTGCGTTGATTGACAGGTGTGTACAACAGTAAAACATTCTCTGATTTGGAAGCTAGAGAGTAATTTATCATTTTATCATCAGTTTACAGTCCCAGTTCCTGACTGAAATGAATTTTAATGCAAGTTTTTAATTTAAGCCTATGGAAGTAGGTGGCTTTGCTGGATGGACTTGCATGGAAATGGCGCTGTTATTCTTTTTACTCCTCTGACTCTGTCTGTCTGTTTCTTTTCTGCTTTTCTTTGCCTGGCTGTTTTTGTCCAGCAAAAAGAAACGAAAAAACAGGTAACGTCGTGGCGGCCTAACCTCCGTCTGTGCTTGTTCTCCCTGCTCATTCCACAGATCGCCATGGCGACCGTAACGATCCCTGAGTCAGCTAGAGTAAACGCAGAGTCTAACCCCGTACCTCCCCTCAGCCAAGGGCAGCAGTTTCTCACTTTTTCTTCATGTTTCCCATCTCATGTTCCTGAATATTTTACTGTTTATTGATTTAAAAATTATATTTTGTACTCTGCTGAATGCTGAGGACTGCGCAACCCAGAGAAGGAGAAAAAAGATTTTGAAAAACTACATTATCACTCCATTGTGAAGAATGTAGTTTGCTACCTACTTACTGGTCTTGCTGGGTGTGTATGGTGAGTTCGGCTAGCTTCTCTTAATCACTTTGAGCTGTAGCATGGGTTTGGCTAAAAGCTTTATTGAAGAGTTATTTTCAGAAGGTTAAATTCACAGAGAAACTGGGTTTGTTTACTCTGCCAAACCTCAAGTATTGGTGGCATTTCATCACCCACATTATCATCATCTGTGCAGCTGTCTTTGCCCCTGTCTCTACTCCTATGTACTGCTGTCTGTACTGTGGTCTGTGCCCCTGTCTGTGCTGCAGTCTGTGCCCCTGCCTGTGCTGCATTCTGTGCCCCTGTCTGTGCCCTGTCTGTGCTGTAGTCTGGTCCCTGTCTGTGTTGCGGTCTGTGCCCTGTCTGTGCCCTATCTGTGCTCCTGTCGGCGCGGGTCGTGTCCCCTGGCTTGCCTGTCTTGCTTTTGGCTACCCGTTTCCACCAAATCCCGAACTTTAGTCCCAGAGCTACTTTACCGACAAGGTTCCTTCCCCAATGGTTGTCTGCGTTTGCCTGGGTCAAAGTACCCGGAAGTTTAGGGCACATTAGCCCTGACGAGTTTTCCTCGGTTCTGAATGGCTGACTGTCTGTAACCCATCTCCATCCAACCTACATTTTTCTTCCCAGACATCCCGTTAGGGGATTCCCTTATAAGACGGTTACCCAATGCACTATATGGTTACTTTTGTATTATTGATTTTCATTTCCTCTCAAACACTTCTTAACAGCAAAACATGACACGTTTTCAAAATTTGCTTTCTAACTTCCTGTCGTCAATTCCTATAGGCTAATCGCAATGACAGATGAACAAAACGACTTGCTGTTTGAAGATTAGTAGTGTTATCCACCTTTTTTCCTTTACAGTCATTCTGCGAAGGTTACAGAAGTTTTGACTTTAGCCTATGGCAAGTGCCTGAATGGTCCATATCTCCTGTCTTTTTCTGTGATGAAATGGCAATAATTACGGCAGTCTTAAATGCTAGGGATTGACTAGAATAACGATATTTTACCCGGTAAAGAGTGTCTGGACTCGTATTTCCAGTTTGCTTGTCTATCCCAATGTAATGTACAGAACTAGTCACAGTAACATGAGTCTAACACGTTTTGAGTCAATTACACGGTACAAAGAAAATTCAAGTAATATTCAGTCCGAATTTGTTAATCCGTTTGAAATGTTTTTTGTACCTACTGAATGCTGGCCGCACCAAGTAGGATAAAAAATTTTGAAAAACGAAATAACCAGAAGAGCACAGTTATACTTCCAGACGTTACCAGAGTAGGTAGGTCGCTCGCATACTACAAGTTTGATTGAGTGTTATGAAATAATTTTTGCAGTGTATTTTCAAAGTGTGCGGGTAATCGGGATATTAACTACAACCAAATCAAGTATTCATTCACACCACATTTCGTGCAGCTGTCTTCCCCGCAAAAGGTTCCTGTACTTTCGGAACTAGTCCTCCCAGCAGGACGTTGTTGGGGTTGACCCCCGGCCATTGACTAAATTTACGACCCTAGTTCTGCGTGTGAACGCCTGTTCCTCGAAAGGTTCCTGTGTCTGGGTATCTGTTCCTGCGGCTGTGGATCGGCTTTGTGCAGTCTGTGTCTTGTCTGAGTTGCAGTCTGTGTGCTGTAGTCTCTCATGGCGCCTGCACCTCCCCCTCCTGCACCTCCACTTCCAGCACTCCCTGTCTGTTCTGGCCTCACGATGGTGGAATGACCTCCCTGTGGAGGTCAGAACAGCTGAGACACTGACCCATTTCAAAGGACGACTGAAGACTCACCTCTTCAGGCTGCACCTCTCCCCATCCCTCCCTACCCCCTGTAAATGACTGTAAGCTTAGGGTTGTAACTAGGCAGCTGTTTTTTGTGACTTTGGTACATTAACTGTCTTAACTACTGCTTGTATTTTTTCCATAGACTGCGTTGTTGCTGTTCTCGTTGTTAGTGTTAATCAGTTTAACCTTCAGGGTCCAAGTTGAACTATGCGGTTGTTCCCTGCACTTGGACCGGTACTTCTCTCTAAGGGTTTCGTCATACTTGTTCCTGGTTATGGTTATACACTTTGTTGTACGTCGCTCTGGATAAGAGCGTCTGCCAAATGCCTGTAATGTAATGTAATGTAATGCTGCGGTCCAAAATTGTATTGTATATAATATATATAATTAATTATATTTATTATAAAGAACTTTTTGACATTTCTACACAGATTTATTTGATAATGCTCTGATCTTTTTCGGGAGCTCTTGAGTAAACCAGGGTTGAAAAATGTGTGCAGTGTTGGACATGTACAGCCCAACACTGAGTGCCAGCGTATTTTAAATAAATAAATAAAAGCGATTGCCTAAATCAGAAAGGGCCGCTGGCCTCCTCTGCTGGATTTAATCGCTTAAGGATGACGTAGCAGACAGGAGCCGAAGTTCAGTGCACACTGGACAGGCGGGCAGTCGTTCGGCGGGTTTGGCGGGTTCTGACCTCTGTGATCTCTCTCCCCTTTACTGCTGCGCAGAGGCGCTGTGGCCAGGTACGTCCTCCATTTCCCTCCACTCCCCAGGGGGGTTACGCCCGTCTCTGTGGGGTCTGCTGCTCCCTCCGTCCTTTCAGCCAGCGGCCCTCTTGTCCGTTTGTGCATCAGCTTTGATAAAGTTCGATATTTATTTCTCCCTGAGGGTCTGAAAGGAAAACAACAGCATTTGCTGCAGTGAGCTCATATGTTGAACTGGCTTGCCATTGGCTGAGTCTTGTGTCCCAGGATACCTGATTTAAATCCGCAGGCCATTAAGATTACAGACAGACAATCCGACTGAGCATTAGCAGTGTTCTCAATTTGGGAGAGTGCACACAAACGCCTGTGATGTCAGCCGCCGCTTCTTAACGCACGGCAGTACGCGAGTCCAGCTCGCACAGACGCGAGACGGAGGAAGACCCTCAGAACAACTGCTGAACTTGCGTGCGCCCGATGAAACAGCAGGGGTCACCGCTGCTCAATGAGGCCAGCTGACTGGAACCCTCCCATTTCCTGAGCAATGCTAACCATGCGTCACCCTGTAGGGCTGCCAGCTACAGTGCGTTCCAGAGTCTATACCAGCCTGTGGGACCTGTCTATGCACAGAACAGCGAATGAGTCTCACAGCACCCCCCCCCCAGCATATCGCACTTTGACTGGAACCTGCCGGAACCTCGTTAATGTCTCAGAAGGGGAAATTCTTAACGGGCTTCATTCTTCTCTTTATGTGCAGGTGGCTCTATGCCTATGAAAACGCCCTGTCCTTCCACTTCAGTAACTACTTCGTTAGCTACCTGAGCGAAACCACCACCACGCTGGCCGGAGCAGGCTTCACTGAAGAGAAGGACAACGTCAAGTGGTCAGTGCAAACAAACTCCTGTTGCCTCGGCAACACATGTCAGTTCAAACGACACATTCTTAGTCTCGTTCCCAAACACTGTGCAGAGTCCACCGTGGCTCGATGTGGGTCGACGAGGTTGGTTATCTACGGTGTGATAGCGTCCACTGCTTCCGTCTACTCTACCCTTCTCTCCTGTCTCTTTGTGCAACGGCGGCCATTTTGTGTGTGGGTGAGCAGCGGAAGTATCTCTCTGTCTCCAGGGATATGACTGTCGCCCGGCCGCTCAGCGTGGAACTTCCCAGGTCCATGGTGGAGGTCGTGACCTCTTGGAACCTGCCCATGTCCCGCTGGCTCAACACCTGTGAGTACCAGCTGACCTCGGTCCTCACCTGAGCCACGCCCTGAGCCTATTGGCAGTGTAGCGCCATAAACCAGGTTTATGGAAAGATACATGGGTAGATGAATGATAGATAGATGGATGGATGGATGGATGGATGGATGGATGATAGATAGATGGATGGATACAGTGCTCCCAGTTATTGCTGCTAAAGGTGGTGCAACCAATTATTTTAAGGGTTAATTACTTTTTCATGAGGGTGATGTGGGTGCTTGGTAACTTTTGAAATAATTTTTTAAATGTGTTTTGTGTTTACTCTGTTTCCCTTTTGTCTATTATTACATTTAAGGAAAAACTACAATATATACAGAATAAAAAAGCTATCCTTCTTCCAGAATGACATTTGTTGCCAAGCAACGCTGCTTACCTCTGCAGACTTTACTGTCACTAATTCAGTGTTTGATTAGTTTAGTTCAGTATGGGACAGATTCATTTTTATGCTCATTCAGTTTTTAATTTTGGAAGAAACATTTGAAGAACTGTGTCAGGATCTATTTTAGCTATACCCTAGATACAGTCGAGTGTAGACTATGCTTGAGGATCAGGCTGTGAGGTTTTTTGCGGCTTTGAAAGGAGCCTCCTTTTGCCAGACCATGGTTATTATGGACAGAACAGAGATGAAAACTAAAGGAGGAGGATATGGAACAAATGGAACCCAGAGGATTAGGGAGCTAGGTGACTGATGATGAAGATAAGGATGATGATGGGCTAATTTACATTGTGTCTCTCTCTATCGCAAGCACTGGGCAGTGAAGGGGGGCCACTTTACCATCACCAGTGGGTCCCCCCCCCCATGGGTGAGAATTAGTGGGTTGAGACTGAGTAACCTGGGTGAGAATTAGTGGGTTGATGGAGTCTGACTAGTCAGATGGGGATGGGGATATGCCTGCATGTCATTGCGAACAGGCCTACTTGCACACCCCAAAGTGAATGAAGCCCTACTTTTGTGTCGCGCAGATGTTTTTAAAAGTGCGCTCAAACTCGGCACCTTTCCCGCGATCCTGGTGACGTACACGGCCAGTGCCCTGCTGCACGTGAGTATGCCCTTTCTGCCCGGTTTCCATACCAACCGGGGTTGTGATTGTGGGGGTTGTGATGTCATAATGACATTGCAGTTGACAGGCTCTGATTGGCTGAGCTCAAGGTCTTCTCCCTCCTGCAGGGTCTCAGTTTCCACCTGGGAGCTGTGCTTCTGTCCCTCGGCTTCATCACGTACGTGGAGCACGGTACGAGCCCCCACCTCCACAACTCCACACCGCCAAACCTCCACAACTCCACAACTCCAAATCTCCAGACCTCCACAACTCCACACCTCCACTGCTCCAAATCTCCACACCTCCATAACTCCACACCTGCACACAACTCCACAACACCACAACTCAAACACAGGGTCCTGTCTGCAAACCCTACAGTATTCACATATCAGACTATTAAACACAGGGTCCTGGTCTGGAGACCCTATAATATGTATTGACATATCAGTCTTTTAGATCTTTACATGTTTTTTAAGTGTTTAATCAGTTCTATAGTTTAAAAGTTGAGATATGATGGCAGTTTTTAGAACACTAAAGCGTAAATAGTTTGAAATCTTTTACTTTAGTTCTCAGGAAGCGGCTGTCTGCGATCTTCAGTGCCTGCATCCTGTCCAAGCGGTGTCCAGCTGACTGCAGTCACCAGAACAAGAAGGTGCCGGAACATTCTCTCAGCCGTTTGTCTGCTTTGGTCCTCTCTGGAATCTGACAGCATTTCTGCGTTCTACTTCATTATTTATATCTGTTAACAGAACAGACATCTTTGCTGCAATATGAGCCAGACATCTGAGCTGCAATATAAGCAATGTAAACATTGACTGACTGACCATGTTGGTCACCAATCTACACCCTGAGCGGTCCAGAGGAGGATGGGTTTCCCCCTTGAGCCTGGTTCCTTCCGAGGTTTCCTCCCATCTGCCACTTTTGTTTTAAGTTTTGCTGCTGTGGGGGTCTAGGCCAGGGTTGTCTATGAAGCATATTGTGACAATTGCTGTGAAATACGCTATATAAATAAAATTTGATTGATTGATTAATTAATTGATCTTTCTTGTGGACTGGTTGCCCGTTCCACAAGCAGGACGTTTATTCGGAAAAGTCAATCCCCTGCCTGTGTCTCTCTTTAAGACGCTTTGGGTGTACGGGATCAACCTGCTCTTCGGCGGCCTGGCGATCTTCCACCTGGCCTACCTGGGCTCTCTGTTTGACAATGACTCCATGGAGGCGGACGAGGTGAGTGACGCTCGCTGGCTTCCTCTGAAGCTCAGCCTGTGGCCCAACACTCTTTACATTGCATTGCATTTATTTGGCATATGCTTTTATCCAAAGTGACATACAATACGTGATTAAAGATGAACTGTCTTAAGTCTTAAAGATTAGCTGATTTGTGTAGTGCAGTGGGAAAGAGTGGGCAGTTCAGTGCAGGGTAAAGGTTAAAGGAGAGTGCAGTGGGTTTCAAGCTAGGAGGTTGTGGTTTCACATCCCCAGTGGAAGCTAAATGGATGTTGTTATAAATATATTCACAGAATAGGAGTGCTTTAAGAAAAATTTTAACATTTTTTCAAAGAAAACATTGGTGTGTCTTAAGCACCACATTACAGCACGTTCAGTCGTTTGGCAAGCAGTCATAATTAAGGCACCTGTGCGTTTCAGGGCTACGTGGCAAACCACACCATTCAGAAGTGGACCGAGCTGAGCTGGGCCAGCCACTGGGTCACCTTCGGCTGCTGGGTGTTCTACCGCCTCATTCGCTGAGCCCAAAGGGATACAGGGAGAGCTACGCAATCGGACTGGTTTGACGAAGAGCTTGCAGGCGGGGCCATTTTTGGGACAAGACTCTTCCACTTCTGCCTCCAAGACTTTCCCGAACGCAGTGGACTGAAGTGCATTACCTACCATCACAGTTTTACGCTTTCTTTTCTTCCAGTACTCAGGACAGCCCCAGCATCTGGGTACGCAATATCCTCCCACCAACATAGCTTCAGTGGCCGTCTTAGTTTCCTAAATTTGCTTTACTTATAGCGGGTCATTGTCTTTGAGTTCACTCATTCACTCCCAGTCCCCCATTCATCCCCCACTCACTCATTCACTCGCTCACCCCCCCTTGCTTTAGGACCTCTCGGTTAGACCCGTTTTTGGGGTACGATGCAGTATGAGAACCATAGGAGGACTTCTGAGGACCCTGACCGACTGCCCCTCTCCAACATGGACGTTCTGTCTAACAGATACGCAAGCCTCTGCCAAGCACATGTTGTGTTCACTTGGCCAGAACAAACGAGGAGTGGACTTTACCAGAAGGGCATCTTTAATGGGACATACTGACACCAAAGGAAACAAATGTAAAATATGCCCCCCCCCACACTTATTTTGTTCTGTGTTTGATGATGTAGATACTCACACTGGCCCCAGGTGGCGGTACCCTTATTTTTTAGAACATAGCACTCATTAACCCTTTAAGGTGTACGATCACAAATATGTTATTAGAATGTTCTTATCTGAACATTATAACGCTGATGTAACAATCACTGGTATTTGAAAGGAATGGAGTTGTGGAACGCTGACTTAAAATTTTGAAAAAAACATTTAAAAAAAAACCTACTTTTCAAAGGGTTAAACCTGTAATGCAGATGAGCTCTACAACTAGGCTACATGTCAATCAGGTATTAAAATCATGGTTTTCAAATGCTGGCTATTTATTCCTGGGCCATGTAATTACAAAACAGTATTTAATATAGAGTGGTAAGGGCATTATGGATTCCAACTGTCCTAAATTTAAATCAGAAGTTAAACACCTGAACAGATTCAAAGATTTGCAACATTCTTGTGCCATTAAAAAGCTTTGAATTGATCAGTAGAGAGCACAGCATTTATTGGACATGCTGTTGTTCATGTACGACTCCAGCTTATACTGTAGGTCAGGTGTTCTAACGTGTATTTTTAGGTACTGTTTATACATGACTTTTCAGTGCTCAGAGAAATAAGGACCAAGTTCAGTTCTGCATCTCTGAGCGGTGAGGATATTTGGTACCCTTCTGTATGTGTTTATAAAGTCCAGTGAGCACGTGGTTGAGGAACACTGACTGCTGATAACCGGGAGGTCAGTCAGTCAGTGCTGGGCTACATTTCATACCGTCCTGAACGCTCTCTTTCGAAGCTGCAGCGGAACTTCTAGTGGTCAGAGTGCTCATGCCTAGATGACCATAGTGGTGATTATAACCTCCCTCCATTGCTGGTGAAACTTTGCTTATGTGTTTAAATCACCCTCTTCCCCCCTCCCCCCCACCTGAAAAACCCAAACCACTCCCTACCTGACCATGATTAAGCCTGTCAATGGACCTGGGCTGTTTTTATTAAAATTTTATATGAAACGTTAATCCTTTTTTGAGATTTTTTAAAAATAAAATCCTTTATTCTTGTTATGTGACAGTAAAAATGGCAGCTGTGTGAGTGCATTTCTCTGAGTCTGCGTATTGCTCTGGCTAAACTGGCCTGTCTGGTTATGAGTCCACAGAACACAGCTTTTGGGAGGTGCAAAATCAGAAATGGACCCCATGACTGGCTCAGCAGATTTTTTTTTGTAATAAATCTCAATTTACAACATAGCTTCACCTATACATTCAGATTCAGAATGAAATCCTCAGAGCATCTTTATGTACTATAACTGCTGTAGCAGCATTTAATAGACTGCATTATATGTTAAATATTCCCCCCTCATGTGATTTATGTGGCACCCCCCCCCCAGTCCCTCTCACAGCCTAGGAGTGGGGCAGGCCCCAGAGTCTGGGGGCCTCTTAGCTAAAGCATGGCATTATGGGTCTAGAAGTGATCAGGGTTGTGTGCGGATCACCAGGCCAAAGCAACAACCAAGGACTGCCATAGGAAAGAGATTTATTTACAGTAGTGGTTGGGACCATCATATAGTCAATCAAAAAGGGGCGGAGTCAAATATCAGGTGATAAGGTGGACGGGGGGTGGGGGGGGGGGGGGATCAGTGGAGCTCAGGGCATTGGCATGGCTTTAACAGCTAGTGTCCATTAACCAGCTGGGTGGAGACCTTAGGCAGACAGCGAGGGGAGGGGGGTCTGGAGCAGGAAAGGCGGACATGTCGCCGACTTATGGTTCACTGTCTGCTGTCAGGTGACTTCAGTTGGGCGAAACCCAATGCGACCTGGGTGCTGCTGGGAGTTGAAGTCTGGAAGCTGCATTCTTCAACATGAATATGGACTTCATTTCCCAAGAACACCCAGGAAAAGTGTTACTTCGCAGACTTGTCTGCTGAACTCACCCCAGATGAGTTGTGTTGGGGATGAGTTTTTGGGGGGAGTGGGTAGGGAGACAGGGTGCAGGCTGGGGTTGTCTTCATCCCTGCCTGCCTGGAGGACCCCCGTGTTTGCAGCGATGGGACCCCAGGAGGGTCTCCAGGGCTGTTCTCACAAACGCCCGACAGTTACTGCTTCTCTCCCTTCGGCTGTCCTACGAGAGAAAGACAAACGGACAGATAAGACGGACAGATAACCAGGTAGGACTGGGCTCTCCAGAAATGAAGATGTGGAATGCAAAATATGTTAACACGTTGTTTTGTTTGTCAAAAAAGCACATCTGCACATTCACAAATGTAGACAAACAACCACATCTGAGAAAAACATGTCGGCACTACAAATTTTTTTTTTTTTTTTGCAATAGTGGTAAACAATAATAGTGTTAAAAAAAAACTAATATATAAATGCGGGAAAAAATTCACACATTAATTTTTTTGTTATTTAACTACCTGATTTTGCTGTTGGGAATAGCCAATGTGGTTGATTAATCTAAATGTATGAAGTTTCTGGAGCTGGGCTTGCAAGTGTAAAACTTCAGATTTATACACTGCTGATGCCACGGTCTGACGTGTGTGTCAGGGTGTGTGGAACTGAGGGTAGTACAACAAGAGGTCATTTATGGTCCTGGAACTGTTTGGAAAGAAACCTTTTTGAATCTAGTATATTGGCTGAATATTTAACTGACCATGAAAAATTTAAGTTCATTTGGAAGCCAAAGATTGTAGATTGTTTAAAGATTGTGAAGGCTAAGTCTCAGCTCAGATACTGATGCCTTCAGAGCCTTTGTTTGAAGTGTTGTAGTTTAAAACAGCTGAGTGTTATGAGGAAAACTGTGAGTACTGTGACATCCACTCAAAATAATGCAGAACCAAGCAATACTATGCTTCATTAGCGGGTAGTTAATGACAAATAATGAAGCATGCTGTGGAGTTAAGGGGTTTTGTTTGTACACAACAGTGCAGCTTAGTAAATCACATTAATTTTGGTGGTGGTTGTTGGCACACTTTGTTGTGCTCACAAGTGCCTATTCAAAACCAGCCCCCGCCAAAAAATACATTAGAACTTTACAGGTAGCCATGCCCATAAAGAAGCAGCTGGCAGCCATTTTGAAAGCCTGTCCTCTCTGGCCTGGATGGCTAACCTGGCAGCTCTTTGGCTTACCCGCTTGCTTTTGAGCCTCGTCTCCTTTTTGATCAGTTTTCTTGGGCTGGTCCTTCGGGCTCTGAGGCTGCTGTAGAGACGGACATAAGTTTGGAAATGTGTTTATTCTGACTGCTGCTGTGGTTGCTCTTATCCACAGACTGCTATGGATGTTATTTACATTGATTATTACATGTTCAATATTGCATATGACTTTGAACACTTCAAACATTGAAGCGTACTTCAATTTCATTTTTAATGAATGGAATATGGTTTACAGTTTTTTGGTTGTTCATCACCATACATAAGTTGGATGCTAAAAAAACTTACCTTAGTGGCGGACTTTTTGTCCGATTTATTACCTAATCAAAAAAGGAGAAAAAAGGGTGTGAGCTTTGTCATCTCAAAATGTGCACACAGCCTATTTTCAATGAAAGAATTGTTTTTTTTTTCTGCAAATCTTGTTGTGGGGTTTAGAGAAGTGTACACGTGGTGGGACGGGTACCTAGACATACATGGTCACATGAGTATACTGAAGTGCAGACTGGGGGTGGACTTGCAGACTTCCTTTCTTTACAATATTAAGGCAGTTAAGTACAGACATTGAGCACTAGTTCATAGAACTCTTGTCTTTTGACATTTGACTTTTACAATTTGCAAACTGAAAATAGCAAAGATATTGTTTGTTTATACACATAAATTGTGATTTATTTCAAAATTTAATACAGCCTTTTTATTGTTTGGCATGGGGATCAGTCAGTGGACAAAATTTATAACATTGAAATTCAGATTTTTTCAAATGCTCTCATCAAAAATTATTATCCAACCAACATTAATTTATTTAAATAAAATCTAGTTTACTATCTTTTAACATGTAGTCTGCCAAGGGCATAGGCCTAGCGTGCTGTATTTGAATTAAGGATTTAACTCTCATAGGCCAGCTTGCACAATGAGCCAAAGATTAAGTTAAGAAATTAGTAGTTTTAAAACACAGACCTAGAAATGTAATAAAGCATGAATTCAGGGTGCTGAAAACGCCTGATGTCTCGCAGTCCTTTTTAATGCACAGTACCTTTAGCTCCTGGCATTTTGGCTGTGCTCTGAAGTCCTCGGGTCTTTTGTGGAAGTGCGGTGTAAAATCCCCTCAGCGACTCGCATTTATGGCCCCGGGCGATGAATCTGCCCGTCATCGGGGCCCCTTTGGGAAGGGGCGAGGGGAACAACCAAAGCGCCCCGTCAGCTGGGTGAGGGCGCGGCGTCCCATCAGGCACTGCTGAGCTCAGGCGAAACGGGCAGGCTCGGGCGTAGGGTGATTAAATCCCTCCATTGTCCTCCGCTCTCAGCCTGACCCCTGCATTGTCCCTAATAATAAGAGAGCATACAGTGCTGTATTTCACCTGCATCCACTGCTATAAGTACTGTATTTTTAATGACTAAAAATATGGCCTGAAATGTAAGAGCCTTGTGTAACCTTGTGTATATGTGAGCGTGTAGGCTAGGTCCCACCATAAAAACCAGTAATTGACTGTACAGTAAATGACTGGCCAGATGTGGAGGCTACTGTACTAGGCTTCACTGTATAAAATTAAGATATGGCACTATTCATATTTTACTTTAAAATAAGTTGCAGAATACTGTCCCTGTCCCTAAAGCTGTATTTTATGAATCAAAGTTTATCTTTTTTTCAGGAAAGTTGCCATTGAAAAAATTGACTGAATGGATAAGACAACATGATTATTTCTTGTGACAGAAATTAAACAGAACTTAATTTAAATTAATTTAAATTAAGCGAGGTGAAGCCTGCTCTTCACGGCCCCCAAGTGGCTGGGTAAGGAAGGTCACTCTTGGGCAGTGTGGACCGAAGCCGTTCAAGACTAAAAAACAAACTGTAGCAGGATTACTGAGTTAGCTGGATAACTGCTGGAGTCAAACCTGAAACGGCTCTTTTTACTTCTGTCCAATTCCAGATTATGGAGGATTCTGGGTTTACTCAATGCAGTTATCCAGCTAAATCTGTAATCCAGAGTGCATGGGTGGAGCGGTTGGGTGGAACAAAAAATAGATGTGAGTAAAGATAATAAATGAGCTGTCCACCTTGGGAGAACTGTGAGATGTGGTAATGAAGTCGAGGAGCCAGTGTCTCTGCCAACAGGGGAAGATCAAACTGAAGAGAGGTCAATGTGCAGTCAATGTGCTCATTACTGTATGTTAGCCAATCCATGTGCATGACACATCAGTACTTGTGGGCGGCATGTAAGATGCGGCTGTATGCAGCAGCACCAAAGAGCGCAGCAAGACTCCCAGCCGCGCTGTCAAGGCGCAGCGGCGCTGTCACATGACCTATCGGCTGACGGAAGGCGGCGGCTTGTGGTGGTACTGGTTTGGGAGAGGTTGCGGAAGGTAAGAAGGTTGAACCCCGTCATTTAACATGCACGTGATGGCGAATGTTCAGTGCAGAGCAAAGGAGAGTAAACAAGAAGATGGTAAGGGAAGGGCGCTGTGGAGAGACAATCTTGCGCTTTCTGAATTTAAGAGTCTTTCATTTCCTTTGCTGCTGGTGAATGCGCTAGCCGGCTAGCGTTAACGTATCTAGGTAACGCTAGCTGTATGCAGTGTAGGGGTCTTGAAGGGTGACATTAGCATAGCCAGTCTATTGACAGCTTTGCCACTGACGCATCTCTTTAGCTAAAAATTGTGTTTGTTCAATGGTGCTGAAGTTATACACTCGCAGTTAACATCTTAACTATCGTGGTGAACAAATGCAGTCGGTTCCGGTTATTGTGGTCGGCTAAACTAACGTTAGCCGTTTAGCTACATCGTTTGTTTGGTCGGCGACGTTAGTTAGAAAATTGAGTGAAAATTCTGGCGAATGATTCTTGTACACATTAGCCTGAAATTCGTGTTGACACCCGTCCAGATAGGCGCTGTCGGATAAATAACATCGCAAGGGTTGTGCCTGATGCATAGTAGGCTACTTATTAAAACGCCTCATCTGCGCTGCAGTACTGTTTGTGGTTTGTGTTTCTCTGACGAAAAAAAACATCTGCCCGACTGCATACAGTCGACTTTTCATTGCAGTGCAGACGATATGACAGTCTAACGAGCGTTCATAATTCATCAAGACGCTGTGAGCACAGCTATGGTTTAGCGAGCTGGCTGCTGCTCAACAGGAAGCGACGCAACAGTGACCACAACGCAAAATTTGTAGGTCAGTTAGAAAATCAATGGACTTTTCTAACAGATCTTTTGAAAAGTTGT
The DNA here is from genome assembly GCF_018555375.3 of Anguilla rostrata. Classification (NCBI taxonomy): domain Eukaryota; kingdom Metazoa; phylum Chordata; class Actinopteri; order Anguilliformes; family Anguillidae; genus Anguilla; species Anguilla rostrata. The sequence continues at coordinate 8,486,117 of NC_057945.1, read as the reverse complement.
ACAGTATTTGGCATAATGTGAGTAACATTACGTGCAGTCAGAATTACATAAACCCTGTTTTGGCTACTTTATTGTATAGGCCTCAGGGTAGTTGGTTGCCTAAGTGGCAGTGCAAAGGACAATATTGCTATTGTACAAATTTATGAATGATGACTGTGCATTCCATTTTGGGGGAAAATAAATAGTGAGTAAAAACGTATAAATGTTTTTTTAATGAAGTGGACAGAAATTAATATTTGTTCCTCAGTGATTGATTAACCATGCTCTTACCCCCACATTCACACAGTGAGCGTTTCAGTTTATGGGTTGCTCAGGTGTACCAGGCTGAGGCAGGGGGAAGAGCTTCCCGTTGTGTCCTCTCACCTCCATTTCACACAGCGAGCAAATTGGTTAACCAGTTGCCGGAAGTTCATTCATTCTCTATGAAGCTGAGTGACGGCAAGGAACCAAACAACCAACCAAGCAACAAAAGTTACCTAAAAAAAAAACGTCCACGGTTTATCTTTTCACGGGCATCGTCCGTCAACAGCGAATAAGAGTATCAGGCTTCCTATTTCTCCAACCTTTATGATACCATTTTGTGAATAATCATTGCAAAGGAGAAGCAGCTAAAAACTTAAAAGGATAGGCAACAGACTGTAAAGCAAATATGTGGCTTGTTCTACCAAAATCAGGCGCATTCACACCAAGTGTGAATGGGACTGAGTGTTATTTGCACTGCCTGGAGAACAAATTAGCCTCAGTAAGCCATAATGTCCGCCATATTGTATTTCTGCAATTTTGCATTATTTCAAGAACTCTTAATATGCTTCTTATCCTGCAGACATTGACTCATTTTCAGGAAACGTGGTGTATAGCCTCTGTAGACCAAGCTCCATGAAAATTCTATACAGAATTTAAATATATTAAAATATGGATGAATAAGGAGCCTATAAATATCAATATGGGTGTGGCTTATTGCCAAAATGCTGTTAACTCTCAAACGATTCAACAGAAATTGATTAAATTTGGTGGCTATGTTGGCACTCACATCGAGGCAAACTCTAAACTATTGGCCCAATTGGATCACATGATGGTGCTATAGAGCACAATAGTTTTTTTAAAAATCATAAATTTATAAGTCACTGTTGGCTTTCAGAGATGTAAAACTGGCTGTAGTGATTCATTTCCTCATCCGGAACATCTGTACCTTTTTTTGTTGCTGACCTCTTTGATTTGCAGGCATTTGCAAAATGTTAAATTTCCATTTTCCATTGTCCCCGGTTTTGGCCTAACTGTGTTGGTGAGACCTGTGAAACTTGCCAGTGGTACCTCCCTAAGCCCACTGAGTTATTTCTGCACTGATATGCCATGTGGCGTAATATTACACAAGTGGCGTAGTATTGGCTGTGTGTGCTTGAGCCCCGTATATTGCTGTTTGAAGCTACATTTCATTTATTTATTGTAATTAAAAAAACTATAACTGTAAAAAAATATGATTTTTATTGCACAAGGTCTTCAAACTTGAGCTCCTGAATATTTAGGGTCTTAATGTTGGATGCTTAATTCGAGCTCTGCCTGACAGACTTGTTACCTCTCCTGTAGTCATCAGGCATCGGCCCCGCCCTCTCCTGCTGTCATCTGACATTGGCTCTACCCTCTCCTCCAGTCACCCGACAGTAGTCCCGCCCACCTCCCCCCTCAGTGTGTGGGGAATGGCTGCAGTGTGGCAGCAGGTATTGGCAGTGGACGCAAGGTAAGCCCCATACTCTCTTAACGGGCTCCCCCATCTGCAGAATGGCTAAATCAAGCATCGGAAATGGGGGGGGGGGGTATGGCCCATAGAGTAGCCGACCGTAAAACCCATGTGCCAGCATGTGGCCAAGGGTTCAGTCCCCCACCACATTGCTCTTTGTGCTGTGATTCCATCTCTACCTCTAACCCTCTCAGCTTTCCCCCTGAAGAAATAGAAATGTACCTAAGCAGGGTCTGCTCTCCTTTAAAAAAGAGGGCAAGATAGCAGGCTTTACAATTTCACAGATGTATAATATAGCCTACATTTAACACCCTTATTCTTCTTGCTGTTAATTCTGATTTGAGCAGCTCAGTTTCATTTGTGCTGTCTGGTTGCCGTAGAGATTGCAGTGCTTTGGCAGAGCCCCAGACAGTGATGGGCGATCCGTGTTTCTGTGCTCCCTCCCCGCAGGTACAACGCTTACCGCACGCCCACCTTCCCCCAGTTCCGAACGCAGTACATCCGCCGACGCAGCCAGCTGCTCAGAGAGAATGCCAAGTGTGGCTTCGAGCCGGGTCTGCGCAGACAGTACCTGAGGCTGCGCAGCCAGCTGCTGGCCCTGCGCTACGGGCCGCTGTCGGAGCAGAGCAGCTTCCGGGCCAGCAGCGTGCGCAGCTCCCGCACCACGCTGGACCGCATGGAGGTCAGAGAGAGAGACGCCGAGAGCGCTCGCCCTCCTACCGCACACCCACACACGCTCCGCTCTCCTACCGCACACCCACACTCGCTCCGCCCTCCTACCGCACACCCACATTCGCACCGCCCTCCTACCGCACACCCACACTCGCACCGCCCTCCTACCGCACACCCACACTCGCTCCGCCCTCCTTCTGCCACACTCGCTCCGCCCACCTACCGCACACCCACACTCGCTCTGCCCTCCTCGCACACGCTTACCGCCCCCATCCTTCCCTCCTTTGCCACACTCGCTCCACCCACCTACCGCACACCCACACGCTCGTCCCTCCCCCACACTCGCTCCGCCCCCTACCGCACACCCACCTCGCTCCGCTTCCTACCGACACTACCCACACTCGCTCCGCCCTCCTACCGCACACCCACACTCCGCTCTCGCCCTCCTACGCACACCCACACGCACGCCTCCTACCGCACACCCACACTCGCTCCGCCCTCCTTCTGCCACACTCGCTCCACCCACCTACCGCACACCCACATTCGCTCCGCTCTCCTACCACACACCCACACTCGCTCCGCCCTCCTACCGCACACCCGCATTCGCACCGCCCTCCTACCGCACACCCACATTCGCACCGCCCTCCTACCACACCCACACTCGCTCCGCCCTCCTACGCACACCCACATCGCTCCGCCCTCCTACCACACACCCACACTCGCTACGCCCTCCTTCTGCCACACTCGCTCCGCCCACCTACCACACACCCACACTCGCTCCGCCTTCCTACCACACACCCACACTCGCTCCGCCTTCCTACCGCACACCCACACACGCTCCGCTCTCCTACCGCACACCCACACACGCTCCTCCTACCGCCACACACTCTCTGCTCTCCTACCACCACACGATCTGTCCTCTTACCGCCACACACGCTCCGCCCTCCTACCGCCACACGCTCTGTCCTCCTACCGCCACACTCTCTGCTCTCCTACCGCCACACTCTCTGCTCTCCTACCACCACACACGCTCCGCCCTCCTACCTCCACACACTTCCCGCCAGTAGAGATCTCCATCTCCAGGGCTACGGGCCTGTAATCTAATTGTAACAAAGTGAAGAGCTGCTGGACGGCTCATTCTATTAAGGCACCATGCTGTGGTGCATGGATGAAATCACAGCCTCAGATTAAATCCGGGCTCTGGCTAGTAGCTCCATGGGGCAATGTGCAATTGGTGATTGCGTCGCTCAGGAATGGGAGGGATCAGTTGGTCAGGGGTTTTATCGCTTTCTCCAAACCTCCGCTGGTTGATCTGGTGCCCAAAAGCCGCATATGAAAGGTCTTCCTCCGACTCCACTCTGTGTGAGCTTGGCTGTAGTCTGCGGTGTGAAAAGAAGCGACATCACGTGTTTCAGGGGAGAATGGTGGTTGTCTATGTTCGCCCCCGAATCGCCAATGGGGTTCACACACAAATGTGGCTGCGGTTACCGATTGATCATTCCAGAGTAGGGTCGGATTTGGATATTTGCAGGCCCACGTTAGGCGCCAAATTTAAAAAAAAAATAATAATAATAAAAGTAAGAAATTTTAACTTAAAATAAACAAGAATAAGCTCTTAGCTGGAGCTCCTCTAAAACTAAGGGCATGGAGATGTGTGTCCATGCACTTAAGTGATGCGTCCTGGAATAGTGTGTTTGTCTTTCCCCTGGTAGGATTTCGAGGACGACCCCAGGGCTCAGGGTGCGAGAGGTCACCGCCGATCGGTCAGCCGGGGGTCCTACCAGCTGCAGGCCCAGATGAACAGGGCGGTTTATGACGAGAGGTACCCCCACACCCCGCCTGGCTCAAACGCCCCTTCCTCACGTTCTCACTAAAGCTACGCTAAGCTAACTAGCATGTACAGTGCAGTGACACGGCGCTGCTAGTGTGCAGGCCCGTGACTCATGGCATGAGATCCATCACTTTACTAATGCTCTTTGAAAACACAGAATTATATTCCAGCAAGAATAATCAGTGCATTTTATTATGGAGTGGAAGCGCAATAAGACTACTGAGGCAGCAAGGTCAGTTAAAGTCCTGTGAAGAAACACTGGGCTGCCAGCTTGCTACCGATTTTAAACTCTGTTTTGCTTTTACAGTAATGCGCCCATATCCATATCCTGTTGATTATAATCTCTGTGCGTTGCCATAGTCACAAAAGTACAGGCAGGTAATAATGCTGCCTTATGTAAATGCTGCAACTGACAATTGTGTAAACATAACGGATATATATACAGTAGCCTTTTCTGTGCACTTCAGTGAACTTGGTTTTTCTGTTAGAGACTCTGTTTGTTCACCCCTGCAATTGCTTGAGTAAATATGATTCTGCTGAACCGACCTCTGACACAGCTCAGAGACTGAGCTGTCTTTCACATATAGTGGCGGGGGATTGAGTATTTGAGTTTTTTGAGGGATTGAGCTGTGAGTATCTGCAAGGGGAGTAAATATCTGCACGGGGGTGAGTATCTGTAAGGGGGGTTGAGTATCTGTAAGAGGGGTTGAGTATCTGTTAAGGGCTGAGTATCTGTAAGGGGGTGAGTATCTGTAAGGGGGTGAGTATCTGTAAGGGGGTGTGTATCTGTAAGGGGGGTGAGTATCTGTAAGGGGGGGTGAGTATCTGTAAGGGGGGATATCTGTATTGGGGGTGAGTATCTGTAAGGGGGTGAGTATCTGTATTGGGGGGTGAATATCTTTAAGGGGGGTGAGTATCTGTAAGGGGGGGTGAGTATCTGTATGGGGGGTGAGTATCTGTAGGGGGTGAGTATCTGTATTGGGGGGGTGAGTATCTGTAAGGGGGGTGAGTATCTGTATGGGGGGTGAGCATCTGTATTGGGGGGTGAGTATCTGTAAGGGGGGTGAGTATCTGTATGGGGGGTGAGTATCTGTAGGGGGGGGTGAGTATCTGTATTGGGGGGGTGAGTATCTGTAAGGGGGGGTGAGTATCTGTATTGGGGGGTGAGTATCTGTAAGGGGGGGGTGAGTATCTGTAAGGGGGGATGAGTATCTGTATTGGGGGGGTGAGTATCTGTATTTTCTGTGTGCAGGCCCCCCGGCGGTCTGGTGCCTACGTCCGTGGCCGAGGCGAGTCGGGCCATGGCGGGGGACACCACCCTGAGCGAGAACTACGCCTTCGCTGGCATGCACCACATCTTTGATCAGCACGTCGACTCGGCGGGTGAGGGGCGTCGCCACCTGTGCAGTGTGCTGTGCATTTGCACATGTACAGTAAAAAAGGAAACATTTTATATGTTTATGCATTTTATATTTTATATGGGACAATTTAGACAGAACATTAGAATGTGAGTGAGTGTATTCAGTGTGGGAGTGGGTGTGTTCAGGGTGGGACTGGGTGTGTTCAGGGTGGGACTGGGTGTTCGGGGTGGGAGTGAGCATGTTCAGGGTTGGAGAGGGCGTGTTCAGTGGGAGTGGGTGTGTTCAGGGTTGGAGAGGGTGTGTTCAGTGGGAGTGGGCGTGTTCAGGGTGGGAGTGGGCATGTTCAGTGTGGGAGAGGGCGTGTTCAGTGTGGGAGTGGGCGTGTGTTCAGTGGTTCTACACCTTTTTGATTTGCTGACTCTCCTTGCCAGTCCCGCGGCTGCAGTTCGCCAACGATGACAAGAACCTGCTGGCCTGCTGCTCCCTGGACGGCACCCTGTCCATCATGGCCCTGTCCCCGGCCCCGCCCTCCGTGAAGGTCACCCTGCGGGGCCACCTGGGGCCCGTCACCGACTTCGCCTGGTCTCTCAGCAACGACGTCATCGTCTCCACGTCGCTGGACGGCACGCTGCGCATCTGGAACACGGAGGACGGGCGCTGCATCCGGGCGGTGGGCGACCCGGACGCCAGCGAGCTGCTCTGCTGCACCTTTCAGCCCATGAACAACAACCTGACCGTGGTGAGCTGTGGTTCGAGGGGCCCTGGGGGGCCGCACCGCCCCCAGACACTGTGTGCTTCCCACCTGGAATAATAGGGCTAATGGGAGATCATGGTTCCAAGCATAGAGCCGTGGGGGACACCACTTATAAGTTTATATGAGCCAGTCCATTGTCCAGTGCACATGGACTGAGCCTTTATATCAGAGAGAGGACTATTCCTGCCTCAGTCCTGTACCTTTTTAAATGATAAAATTCAGAAAAAAATATGAAATGCAATTTAGAATGTTAAAAAATCTCCAAATAGATTTAGCTGTTTGTTATTGTGTTCTAGTGATCGCCATGGGGGAATGAGTGTTTTCATAATCACATAATGTAATAGTAAAATAAAATTAAAATATGAAAGTGACGAGATATTCATGATGCTGCTTATCAGTAATGCCACCCTCTACATGTTTTTACTGCCTGTAATCCTGAATATAGGAGAGATGAATATGCTTATTAATCTGACGGTGGAGCTCACAAACAGCCCTGTAACCCGTGGTGTCTCCTCAGGTGGGGAGCAGTAAGCACCTCCTGCAGGTAGTGAACATCTCCACTGGGAAGAAGGTGAAGGGGGGGTGCAGCAAGCTGACGGGACGGGTGCTCTCCTTGTCCTTCGACGCGCCGGGCAAGATTCTGTGGGCCGGGGACGACCGCGGGAGCATCTTCTCCTTCCTGTTCGACATGGCCACGGGTAAGTACAGACCGGCCTTGATTGGCTGTAATGATATTTCAGTCAACGATGATGTCACAGTGTTGAAGTACAATTGCAGGAAAACTGCGTTGTGTTTTCCATGTTGCTTTTTTCTAGCCTATAGCTGCTACTAGCTGTGACACAGCATGGGTTTCCTGAAAAATCCCACTATAACCATGGTTTCATTGTATCAATACATAACATAAGTATGCTGTACATTAATGAAATTTAAAATTGGCGGCATGTATATATGTTCACATTTCAAATCATGTACCCCAGTTATGAACAGATGTGTGAATGTTACGTATTCAAGCTCAAGACTTCTCAATACATGTAATGAAACTGGAAAAATGTCATTTTTTTAAACAAGGGAAAACCTTTCTTTATTAATCTTTCTGATCGCTGTGCTTTATGATTTATGCGCTGTGGCTGACGGCTGCCCCTTCCCCCTGCAGGGAAGCTGACCAAGGCCAAGCGGCTGATGGTGAGTGAAGGCAGCTCCGTCTCCGGCATCTCTGCCCGGTCCTGGATCAGCAGAGAGGCCCGGGACCCGTCGCTGCTGGTCAACGCCTGCGTGAACAAGCTGCTGCTCTACAGGTCAGTCTCCCCCCACAGGCCCGCTAAGGCTGAGTGAGCTTTAGCCATACTGGTGGTCGTGTGCGGCGGAGTGTGAGGGTCATATGCAATGGTGTGTGTGGGTCATATGTACTGGTGTGTGAGTGTCATATGCAGTGGTGTGTGTGGGTCATATGTACTGGTGTGTGAGTGTCATATGCCATGGTGTGTGTGGGTCATATGCAGTGGCGTGTGAGGAGTGTGAGTGTCATATGCAGTGGTGTGTGTGGGTCATATGCAGTGGCGTGTGAGGAGTGTGAGTGTCATATGCAGTGGTGTGTGTGGGTCATATGCAGTGGCTTGTGGGTTATACGATGTGTGTGGGCCAAATGCAATGATGTGAGTGGGTAATATGCAGTGGTGTGTGGGTCATTGGCACTGGTTTGTTGGTCATATGTAGGAGTGTGTGGGTCATGTTCATATGCTGTTTGTGGTGTGCATTTGGCAGGGTGGTGGACAATGAGGGCACCCTGCAGCTGAAAAGGAGCTTCCCCATCCAGCACGGCTCCCAGCTCCTGCACAGCATCTTCTGCCCCCTCATGTCCTTCCGCCAGGGGGCCTGTGTGGGTAAGACTGCAGCCACGGCCAATCCACTGCTGTGCATGTACATGTTACCAACTGTTATCATATCAATATTTTTACACATACTGTGCTAATTAACTGAAGGGTATTTACTGAAACAGTTTTTGTTGAACACAAACTGTCATTTTCCCCAACGTGGAATCAAACCCGCAACCTCTGGTAAACTAGCAGGACATTTGCTGTTAGTGCAGTATCGTATTGTGTTCGGGTCACTTTTCACTGGTTCATTCTTGAACGTGCCACGCCTGCACCTCCCAGCCGAGACACGTCTGAGCGGGAAGTGAAGTGGGGAGGGGCTAACGGCAGGCTTGTCCCCGCCCCCTTTGCAGTGACGGGCAGCGAGGACGGCTGCGTGTACTTCTTCGACGTGGAGCGGAACACCAAGGCCATCGTCAACAAGCTGCAGGGCCACGGCGGCCCCGTGCTGGACGTCAGCTTTAACTGCGACGAGAGCCTGCTGGCCTCCTCCGACACCACGGGCATGGTGATCGTCTGGAGGCGGGAGCAGAAGTGACGCGCCCTGCCCGTCTCCCCCCCCCCCTCCCGGCACACTAACGAGGCCCCCCCCCACACCCACACGAGGGCCCCCTGCTCTCCAGCTTAGCCACCTCTCACGTGTTCCAGTAGTACAGCCGCCAACAGGACTGGGGAGGGGGTCTACCCAGAGTCCTTCAGTTCCGCAGACGCTCACAGTCCGGCATGCAACACCCCCCCCCCCTTTAAAAAGAGCTCAAAAAAGAAAAGCCTGAGAAGAGTTCCCCCCGCCCTCTGCTGGTCCTCCCTGGCGCATGCCGGCTGCTGCGTGGAGCACTCCAGCACTCCTCCACCAACCTCCACCCACTAGCCATCCCGCCGCAACGCGGTGCGACCTGGTTTCCAGGGGACGGCCGCTCCCTTCCAGTTCCGTCCCACCATATTACTGTATGTGTATGATGCATATTCTGCATTCATGTGACTGCGTATTTATAGTGCATTATTTGCATCTATGCATTACTGTTTCTCAACTCTTGTCCTGGAGACCCATAGCGTGTACTGTATTTTGTCAAAGCCAAACTCTTGATCAGTTAAGGTTGTTGAAAGAGTTATACCCACCATAATTGTGTGGGTAAACGTATTTTAACACAATGCAGGTTTGGCTTGTTGCCGCTTGCTGTCAGTAGAAGTACACTTAGCGCAGATGATTACAGGTTTCAACACTCTCGGCAAATGGGACCCAGCTGATATGATCCGTCAGTCTGTCACTGAATCAATTAAAAGTGGAGACTCTTTCCATTGGAATTATTTGCCGTGTAGTACATACAGTGCAAATGGCAGCATAAGTTGGTCTGACGGACAGAAATTCCTGGGAAGTGAATGTAGGATGTAGAATGTATCTCTTACGGCATGCATAACTATTTCTTGCATAATGTGGCTTAAAGAGAGTGAACTGTCTTTGATAGACGTAAAAAGTCTAATTAAGAGCAGTTAGCAGCTCATTACAAGGCATAACTTGTTACTATGGTTGGAACAAACACCAGAATACACAGCGAGTCCCCAAGACCAGTGTTGAGAAACGCTGATACATTGCACACACACTCTGGGCAACACCTTGGATTGTGCTGCAGTTGCAAATGCTGTACGAATTACTGATAACTGCATTATGCAGATTTTAAAAACACATTCTTGGTGGTATGTAAATGTTAGCAAATGTGTTATTAAGTGAGAGTCCAGGGTGGCCAGATTTGACAAAACTCCCCAAAATGGTACAGTTTGCACAGCTGAGAAGGGTGAGTGGTCTGCTGTATGTAATTTGACAGCAGTCCGCACTGCGACTTTGATGGAATTTTCCCAAATCTGGACACACGGGCCGCTTTCTCAAAATAATATTCACTAAAAATCATGTTGGATTAAACTCAGCATGGATTTTTTAAGGACATATAAAGCAGGCATTAATTCCTTTGTTAGGCTTCATAACTACATAACTTCTTGGGCCTTACCTGAAGCTGCACTACCTGAATATGTTGCCATTCCATGGTGTTCTGTGTTTATGTCTGTGGTAGAGTTCAACTTATTTGAAAGATATAACTTATTTTTAAGCTGACCTGCCCTCTGTGAAAAGCAGTGGTCTAGCTTTGTTCACCATGAATAAAAAAACATGCACAGTACACACATACAAGTCTGTCTTCTGTCATTTCTGTCTTTCATACACAAGTGGAAGTGAATGAGTGTCTTTGAAAAAGATGGGCAGTTATGGTGTTGTCAAATGTTAGGATGTTTGTTGTCAGATAGAGTCTGATCTGGATATTAGATTTTTTTTATTTTGCCAAAATCTTTTTGAACAAGTTAATAGAATTGTCACAATACTAAAACAGGAAGGAAAAACACAATTGGTATAGATAAGTTTAAAGCACCTGGATGTGCAGTTATTTGTAGTGCAGAATGAATAACTGGTGTTAGGGCTTGGGGGAGATTTATAGAGGTTTAGCAGGGGGCGTGTCTAGTGGCCTCCCCATCTGATGTGCCGCCCCGTGATTGAAGGTCCGTGGCAAATCGACCTTTAAGGCAGCAAAACGATATGACTGCGTTGGCGGTTACCCCCCCACCCCCCCCCCACCTCCTCCGGTTCACGATCACTCACTCAACACCCCCAACCCCCCCCCCCCAACTGTGTCTGTGAGTTCCTGTATTCCATAAAATGTAAACGTACAAAAATATATTTTGTCCGGGTGCTTCTCTCCCACGCTGGTGCTGGGTGGGAGTGGGGGGGTGTTGTGGTGTTGCCGTGTTGCCGTGGCGATACGCCGGCGCTGTTCCGTGACCCCAGGCCAGCGCGACGAGAGCAGCCCTGACGCCGCCGTCACATCAGCAGACTGATGAGGCGGGAGCGTGACATTCGCTAGCTGGACCCGAGGCCCACTGAATGTCAGAGGGACTGACCCCGCCCCCCCCCCCGCACCCCCCCCGGCTGTCGTTTGACTCCATGCGTTTATTCTGGGACGCCTCCGGGAGCGTGAGGGGGAATTCCGGAGCCCGTGACCCTGCTGCAGATGCAGTGTGAGTGTAGGGCAATGCAATCCTTGTGTTATCTGACTTTCCAAGCCATTTACCCAGCACCATGATTCCGTTAAGGGAACCACTCTGTTACCAATTCTGCACATCTGAAGGGTAAACACTCTGGGCACACACACATGCACACACATGTGTGCACACACACACACACACACACATGCACACGTGTTTGGTATGGCAGTTGTTTCTGACATTGGTAGGAAGCTTATCAGATGAGATTTCCTGAGCCATTTCAAAGGCAAATATAAAGAGAAACACAGCCCAGTTCTTTAATGAGGGCTTTCTCAGAAAATACATTGTGTTATTCTCATTGATGTGAACTTTCTCCTGTTTTACATACATGGCTTTAGTTATTCCAAGAAGGTCCTTGGTTCGAATCCTGGCCGGGGCCTCTCTGCGTGGGGTTTGCATGTTCTCCCCGTGTCCGTGTGAGTTTTCTCCGGGTACTCTGGTTCCCTCCCACGGTCCAAAGACATGCAGGTAAGCTAACTGGAGACTCTAAATCGCCCATAGGTGTGAGCGTGTGAGTGAATGGTGTGTGTGCCCTGCGATGGACTGGCGACCTGTCCAGGGTGTATTCCGGCCTCTTGCCCAGTGCATGCTGGGATAGGCTCCAGCACTCCCGCAACCCAGACCAGGATAAGCAGGATAAGTAATGGATGAATGGGTGGATGCTAACCAATGGAAATATTTCCATCACTTATTTTATTCTGTAATTAAGCTTTTAGTTCCATGCAAGTAGTGCTGCAGATACCTGCAAATTTAATTTTCTGGTTGCAGTCCAGCAGCCTGCAGTGTGCCTGCAGTGCTGGTCCAGGATTGCTTTTGAGTTCCACATCCTGGCTGTTCTCAACATAAGCGGATCCTATGGCTTATCTTCCACAAGATGGCGCTGTTTTCTTAATAATGGTTCAGTCTGTCATTTTCAGACTGTGCTTTAAAATCCACCACTTCTTTGCAACAGTGTCTACTGTTCTCAGTTCACATCTACTCATTTCCCCAGATTTGTGGGGAGTTGGATAAAACTTTTTCAGTTTTACTTCCTGTACTCACGTCACCTGACATCTCCATGTATCTGAATGATCTTCATCCTTCTGGAGGGGAAGAAGAAACATGTCCTTAAGAGTGAAGCCTTGAAGGCTTGACAGCACAGATACTGGATCTCCTCCTACGTGCATCTCCTGATTCAGACATTTGCATGATTGTGAGACACGCGGGTTTCCATGGTGATGGGCGATGCTGTGTAATTACCTAAAGTGTGGGATGCCAATAGTGGTGTTAAAGTTTTTTTTTTAAGCCGTGGGAAAGGGGAGCACGTCAACACTTCCTAAAAAAAAAAAAGCTGTTATCTAGTGTTCATTACAGTGGAGTCTGAAGGAAATAATGAAAACACACTGCTCTGTCAGTAAGCCTGGACATGTTCATTGAAATATCATTCATTATATCACGCATGGCTTTACTTGGATTACTAGGCATCCGCCTGAGATTCCTCTGCCATCTTGCCTTGTTTGTACTTCTGTGTGTACTAGACTTCCCCCTGCATGACTTTAAAGTGAAAAAACCACGTTCAATATGCAGTGATGACATTTCTGTTGTATCACCCCCACTAGCCAGTTATCCCTGTGTTCAAAGATTCTTTTAACCACGTGAGTTCAAGACATAATCATTTCTTTCCAAGTCAAAAAAGTGTACATTGATGTTGTTCAGATGTTTTTAGTTCATATTACTGAAATTCTGATAGACTGAAGTTACCGAGGAGATGTTCTTTAAAGAAAGCTTCCCTTTTAGCGTATGTCCTGTAGAAATACCTCAGCAGGCAGTTAAACAGTTAAAGCTGCAAACGTGTCACCTGTCGCTCATTTGAACTGCTGGGCCCTCAACATGTACTTATGACATCATCAACCGTCCTGAGAAATTCCCTCTGACACACTCCTGTGGCCTTTGCCTTTAGTTCACTTCAGCGCAAACGCAAATATAAACCTGACATCCACACAGTCAAGTGAATCAAAAGTAGACTTTTATTGTCAAGTGGGGGAAAAACCACTTCAAATATACAGTACAGAAAAAAGACCCCAATCTTTATTCAACCACCCCCACCCAAACCACATTCCAGGTTCCTCTTCTTTTTCAGATTAAACTATTCGACTCGTTCTTTTTTTAGAGCCACAAATTGGACACTATGAAACTCGTTATTCCATTTTTCAGCACAACCTTCAGTTGTCTGGTTGAATGAGCTGAAACAGACATAGACACTTTAAGAACAAAACAGATGAGAAATTTGTTGCAAAGGAAACTGAATAAGCTCCAATTGCTAATGTATGAGATTTGTTAAAAAAAGGACAGAATTCAAGGACTATAGAATGTAAATAGTTCTGATACTGTCGTGGTATCTGGTGAATGATTGGGTTTCTCTCTGAATGTCAGCTGATGTGATAGAACCCAAAGTGTAAATGCTGTCTGCCACCTGCAAAATGAACCTGCAGCTACATGCTGGTAGTGTTCACTGTGTCAGATCAGCAAAGTCTGCCACTGAAACAGACTAAAACAAAAAATAAAATGAAAAATTGAGAAATGAGCGCTCAAAAGAGTGACAATTTTCCATCTCCCAAACTGCCAACCCCCCCCCCCCCCCCCTTCTGTTTCATATTGTTTGTGGCTTGTGGTTTTGCATCGTATTTTCAAATGTCCTTTGGTTTATCCCAAACGTATTTCTCAAGCCAATCAATTGTCTAACACACAAGCCCACGCACACACACCCACACACGTACACACACATTCACATGCGTGGAAAAAAGTATTTATCAGAACCTTTTTTTTTTTCTTCTTTTCTTTTTTTTTTACAGTTTTTGAAATGACTTCATAGTCTGTATAATACACATTAAATGGTATCAGAATCACAGTTAATTTACAAAAGATATTTTGCCTGATTACTTTTTTAAGTTTACAAAAATGTTCAACCAGGCATTTTTTTTTTTTTGTATTAAAAGCACACCCATACCCCTCCTCACCTCCCCCATCCCACCCAATAACAACTCCCCTCCCCCTTTCCAACCTTTCACTTTGGCCCCCCTCCCCAATGGGAAAGAAAAACATAAAAATGTCAACAATTTTTAAAAATCCACCAGATTTTGGGAAATTCCCTCCATTAAATCCACACGGACCTCAGTTCTGTGTTCCTCCTAGTCTCTTCCTCTCCACAGACAGAGCTGCAAGCTCCTGTGTCAACACGTGGAAAATTAATTTTGTCGGTGGATACATTCAGACTTATGGTGGATTCTTCTTTTAACCAACAGCCCAAAACTCAAAAGATTTTAAAAAAAAACATACACTTCTGAGTCATTCATATATTATCCATCCTGTTGAAATCATGTTGCAGGTAACACACAGACATAAGGTACAGTTGGAAAAATGTCAGGAGCTGCTGTGTGTAAATACCATCTCCCCTTTGGCAATATAAGGGCGTAAGGCCACAGCACAGAACTCAACTGGTGTTTTTGTGTTTGTTATTGTTTGCTTTGTTTTTTTTTTGTTTTTTTTTTTTACATAAATGAGCAGAAAAATTAGCAAAGGAGGGAAATCGGACTGTGGAGAATGCCAGACTTCTGCTCCGGAACATTCAACACTGAGCCTAACAATCTTCACACCACGACTTGCAGGTGGGAACCTCTCAGATTGTTCTAACTAACCAGATTGACAGCTCCATTGGTCTGCACAAAGCTGTCTCGTTCAAAGTTCTGTCAGTTGTTGTTTGTGGTGGTAGTGTGGTGAAAATGCATTACTACTGCACCCTGGCAAAGGTACTTAGCCTGAATTGTTTCAGTGGATTGCATATGAAATAATATAAGCTGTGTAAGACAATTGGTAAGTCAAATTTTATTATTTTCTGGCTTGTTATTAATATTCATGAAGGAGTGTAGCTGAAGACAGAAAGTCTCAAAGCGTATTACAGGAGCTGACTATCTGGTTTGCATGTAGAATATCTGTGGTCACAGTTCATTAGTTGGAGTATAATCGAAATGTTACTGCAAAAAACAATTGGTCATCAATCATGTTGTGTGCAAAATACAATGAGGCAAAATCCTGGCTTTTGTCTCCTTTACTTACATTTTACTAATTGATCGTGCTTATTCCTTCCTGGGAATAATATTTTACTCTTTTTTCAACAGTGTTTTAGTGGACAGCTCACTAGACTGCGCTCAGATGGTTTTGAGTTAATATTCAAGTATCGAAATACCTCATTTTAAAATCTTACCTAAGGACACACAGAAACCCTTTACAGACATTATCTCTTCCTTACCTTCAAGAAAGCACCCCCCCACCCCACACCCCTTTGCTCAAATTTAGTCCTTTCTATAAATAAAAAAAACACTTTGCAATTTATTCCAGACTTACAAGTCCCTCTATAAACTGCATATTTTAGTAATCAGTGAGGAAGTATTTCTGCTTTAGATCCAGAGCTGTGTGACCTCCTCATGTTCCAATCTTTAAAGCTTTTGAGCTGCTCCTGTCTTTTGAAGGCATTTTATAAGATTGCAGCTCCACCATCTCTGACTCCTCTCCCCTTCATTCCGTCCCCAACATTGATTATAACGTCAGAAATATCTTTAGCTGGCAAAGGGGGTTTGAACTTTCTCACCTTTTGAGAAGGAATCAATGATGTGAGTTTTTCTCAGTTTTGAATTTTGAGCATCAGTAATATGTGTTAATGTGTTTAGGGGTACAGCCTCAGATCTGCATGTGTTTAGGGGTACAGCCTCAGATCTGTATGTGTTTAGGGGTACAGCCTCAGAGCTGTTTGTGTTTAGGGGTACAGCCTCAGATCTGTATGTGTTTAGGGGTACAGCCTCAGATCTGTTTGTGTTTAGGGGTACAGCCTCAGAGCTGTTTGTGTTTAGGGGTACAGCCTCAGATCTGTATGTGTTCAGGCATACAGCCTCAGATCTGTATGTGTTTAGGGGTACAGCCTCAGATCTGTTTGTGTTTAGGGGTACAGCCTCAGATCTGTATGTGTTTAGGGGTACAGCCTCAGAGCTGTATGTGTTTAGGGGTACAGCCTCAGATCTGTTTGTGATAAGGGGTACAGCCTCAGATCAGTATGTGTTTAGGGGTACAGCCTCAGATCTGTTTGTGTTTAGGGGTACAGCCTCAGATCTGTATGTGTTTAGGGGTACAGCCTCAGAGCTATATGTGTGTAGGGGTACAGCCTCAGAGCTATATGTGTTTAGGGGTACAGCCTCAGATCTGTATGTGTTTAGGGTACAGCCTCAGATCTGTTTGTGTTTAGGGGTACAGTCTCAGAGCTGTATGTGTTTAGGGGTACAGCCTCAGATCTGTATGTGTTTAAGGGTGCAGCCTCAGATCTGTTTGTGTTTAGGGGTACAGCCTCAGAGCTGTATGTGTTTAGGGGTACAGTCTCAGAGCTGTATGTGTTTAGGGGTACAGCCTCAGAGCTGTATGTGTTTAGGGGTACAGCCTCAGATCTGTATGTGTTTAGGGGTACAGCCTCAGATCTGTTTGTGTTTAGGGGTACAGTCTCAGAGCTGTATGTGTTTAGGGGTACAGCCTCAAATCTGTATGTGTTTAGGGGTACAGCCTCAGAGCTGTATGTGTTTAGGGGTACAGTCTCAGAGCTGTACATGTTCAGGGGTACAGTGTCAGGTTGCATTGACTCTACTTTCCTGGCATTAATCAAACACGCTTATCCAGAGTGATTTAGAGTGCAAACACAAGTGCAAATTCAGCCACTTAAAGGTTTACTCTAAACCATTCTTTCCCTAAAACAGAAGGCCTTCTTATTATGATTTCATAAGGGCTTTGGTTTTATTCTGTTTGAGTAATTCAGCATTTTGTTTCGTATTTCCATTCTCTATTTTGGTCCCCGTTTGCTTTCCTTATGATAAATACTTCAAATCAATTCTTTGCCATATAAATATAGGTGAAACATCTGGTTCTCAGACAGAAAATCTTTTAAGGGATTTGGTAGTATTTAAGTTGTACCGCCACCCTAGGCAGGTAATTCCGAAGCAGGTAGCAGTGGTGTGATAACAGCCTTGATGCAGCTGATCTTTTGGGCCTTGGCTGAAAGACAGATCCTCCACATGTGTTTTACTCAGCCAAACTGAACCTAATGAAAGTGAATAAGGGACATTAAATGCAGAGAACTGGATTTTTCTTTCCTTTTACATAGTATGAGTATGTCATCATAACAGCCAATACAGGCTGGCTTCCTTAATTCTGCCCTTCCCATAAACCCTTTCCACTTTGAACGGAATCAAATTCTATAATGCTTCCAACATGGCAATCCCTCAGCCCCTCAATACCCACAGGCCCACCCCCACCCACCTGTTTGCCCCCCCCCCCCAAAAAAAAAGAAAAATAAAAATAAAAAAATGAAAAAAATGTGAACCCACAGCCCTACCTACCTACCTACCTACCTAAGCCCCTCCCCTCCCTGGTCACATGACACGGTAAGGCTCTCTGGGTAGTCGCGGTTTAGTCCTGCAGCGGGTGGGCAGGTGCGTCATCAGCCCCTTCTTCAGGTCCTTGTTGAGGACGAAGCAGATGATGGGGTTGACCCCGGCCTGGGCGAAGCTCATCCACACGGTGGTGGAGAGGTAGCGGTGCGGGATGGTGCAGGCCTTGACGAACACCCGCCAGTAGCAGCCCACGATGTAGGGCGACCAGAGCACCAGGAAGAAGAGCGTGATGACGTAGAACATCCGGCCCAGGCTCTTCTCCGCCCGGAACTCCTCCATCCCCAGCAGCCGCCGGTTCTGGGTGTGCAGGTTCTGCCGGATCCCCAGCAGGGTGGGGGGCATAGGCCCCCGGCCGAAGCCCGCGATCCAGTTGGCCGCCGCCTGGCCCGTGGCGCCGGGCCCGTGGAAGGTCCAGTTCTGGCTGATGGCCGGGACCATCTGCACAGGCTTCATCTTGCGGTGCTTGTACTCGAAGAGCAGCAGCTTCATGTAGACCACGTGGGTGGCCAGGATGAGCACGGCCAGCATCAGCATGAAGCCCAGCGTGTCGTTGGCCTTGAAGTAGCGGTGCTCGAAGATGCACTGGTCCTCCTCCCGGATGAACTTGTAGGTGCCCACGTCAAAGACGGGCGGGAAGGCCATGGCGACGGACAGCGTCCACACCATGCAGACCACGGCCACGCAGGTCCAGAAGGTCATGCGCTTGGAGTAGAAGCGGTGGTGGGCGATGGCCATGTAGCGCGTGACGCTGATGCAGAAGAGCATGAAGGCGGCGTGGAAGCAGAAGAGCACGGCCATGAAGGCCACCACCTTGCAGCTGAGCACGCTGTAGGTCCAGGCCGAGCCGCTGCGGATGGACACCAGGACGAAGGGGAAGCAGACGGCCGAGCGGATGGTGTCGGCCAGGCACAGGTCCAGCAGGAAGTAGTACGGGGCCTTGTGCAGGGCGCGGTCCCGCAGCACCAGCAGGGAGACCAGCAGGTTCCCCGCCAGGCTCACGCAGATGATCAGGCCCAGCAGGACCAGCTTGGCGTAGGTGGGCGCGGCCGAGGACGCCGCCCCGCCCGCCGCCCCGCCCGAGGCCCCGCCCGCCAGCGGGCTGCCGAGGTCGTCGCCCGCGCCGCTCTCACTCCCGTTGGCCATCCCGCGGTCTCCGTAGCGCCGTCCTCCCGCCTCCGAGCCGCCTCTGCCACCTCCCCTTCGCCTCCTCCTCCTCCTCCTCCTCCTCCCGCTGCTCTCTCCTCCGTCCTCGTGGCTGCCTGTCCTCTTCCGCTCACAACGAAGGAGTGCAGGCCCTTCTGCATCGCCCCATGTTCCCCTGATCAACCCCCGCTTTCTCTGAGTCAGGGCCTGCAAACACAAACAGACTCAGGTTACAGGGGCAGACTCCAAACAACACAAGCAGGCCTGGCCCAAGGCTTTGCAAAACCAACCGATGGTACAGAATAATAATTAAACCACTCACATTAATTAGACATATTACCGATCAATTAAGATCCTCATAAAAACACAATTAAGCAGTGGAAAGATGAAATCTGATGGATGAATTTTTGAGTGCAAACAGTCCCCTTGAACAAGTTGACAAATCCTAAATCATGTGAATTTTTAATATGCATGTAATAAATGGCGGAGATGAGTAAAGACAGAGTTACATTTTGCACATTTTATTTGTTCTGTAACGAAACCAATTACATCCAATTAAAAACTTTAATTGGTGGCAATTGACGTAGATTACTGGGGAGGGACAATATAATTGGCTGAGAAGACTCTATCGATCTCTTACTGAATTTCAGGTGAGAAAACTGCCAATGGTAAGCTGGTGTTCCATACTAGCAATGTGTGTTATAATCCTGAACAAGTATAAAGGATGGTTAACTGGTCAACTACAGCTTTAGTCTGGGGTTTCATCTGTGATGCAGGTGCTAGTATAACTGACAGAATTAGAAGACGCAATTATTATAAAATATCTTAAACCTCATTTAGAGAATAACAATCAGCTTTGTACACCAAACAGTCAAGACAGCAGCAGAGCTAGGTCTGACAGAGAAGGCTAAAGAAGATCACCACTTTCATGACTTTAGCCTCCACTGAAGAAGCCAGACAGGGTGGAAAGTTGTATTAAAACGTCTTGGATATGATTACAAGGTTTATCACACTAGCAATTTAATGCTACGGCTTGAGAACTGAACATACTGTGAGTACATAGGTGAACAGGGAAAGAAATGGGAAAGATTCACCCTCTACAGTAGCTTGTTGCACTGCATTAATAGGTGCTGTTAGCAATTAGCATTTCCTACACTTATTTCCTAGCATTTCCTTCCTTATGACACTGCTGTAGTCTCATAGGTACACATGCAGACCATGCTTGTAAACCAGTTGTATAAGCTGTTCAGGTGCACTATTTTCTGAAAGAGGAGTCAGAATCTCAGAGTGCATGTGTGCTCTCTGGATAATAAATCTGAAATCTTGAATACTGAGGTATTATAGGCTCTAGTGAAGAAGATACAGCTCAATGCCAGGGAGCGTATGCTGTTAAAACGCTGTGCTTCAGCTCTGTGGTCTGACCCTGAGAGCACAGTGCACCGAGCTCACCTCATGTCCTGGTGCCACTGACTCCACAGGTGTCCTCATAATAGCTGAACCCCACCTAATTGCTCACAAGCCCAGAGAGTCACAGACCACAGGGTCTGCTGGCTTTTGCTGTGCTTTAGCACTTAATAGATTCACCAAGTCATTGATTTTCTAAAGAGCACATTAACTCAGTTAGCTTTGTCCACCTGGTTTCTTAGGTCTCAACTGCTAGCTACATTTAAGGTGGAAACAAAAACCAGCAGACCCTGCGGCTCTCCAGGACCAGGGCCGGGGACCCGAGCAGCCCCTGTGGCTCTCCAGGACCAGGGCCGGGGACCCGAGCAGCCCCTGTGGCTCTCCAGCACCAGGGCCGGGGACCCCAGCAGACCCTGCGGCTCTCCAGGACCAGGGTCAGAGACCCGAGCAGACCCTACGGCTCTCCAGGGCCAGGGTAGTGAACTCCCTAATATTTCCGGCTCATTCCACCCTCAGAAATGCTCACAACATCCAGAAATGCTCACAACATCACCTCCTCTGAAACAGTGAATGGGAGCGCGCCTCCTCCGAGCGTCAGGTGCTCCACGCTGAGGAGAACCTCCGCTTTTGCCTCCCTTCTCCCTGTAAAACCCATCAGCTGTTTTCTCCACACGCTGCAGAGCTGGATCATGCCAGCTCCCATCACACTAATTACTGTGCCTGTTGCTAAGCTACAACACCTTACAACCAGTCGGGAGTGGGTGCATGATAGCATTTAGTCCCCCCCCACTCCCCCAAGAAAAAAACATGAGTAGATTTTGTATTTTATGATATGCAATTATAGATTCTGGCAGGGATTCAACCCACATTTGTTATTGTTTTTAGTTTCTGACCTTCACCAAAACAATTTTGCTGTGTGTGCTAATTTTTTCCCAAATACACAATTTCAGGTGCTCAGTAACAATCTAATGAGGGCTTCTGAAGTCAATGCTGGCATTTACTTGTAAGCATGTACTTGTAAGCATGATTTTAAAAGTTCTTTGTAAGGAAAAGCGACATTAGTCCAGTATAAATTAATTTATCCTTTGCTTTAGCCAGTGATCCATTTTTGTTAAACAAAACTAATATTCATTTTTTTGTACTTTACAGTAATTAACAAATTCTAGAAAAGAAGTTCAGATAATCAGAAGGCAAATCACTGAACACAGTTAAACATTCAGTGATGTGTGCTATTCTTTTGGTTCACCAGAGCAAAACCCCACTTGTGATGAGGTGCAGATGGGTCACTAAAGTTATCATCACACTTAAGCTACCAAAGACATTTACATCACAAGAATTCCTGATTAAAATGGCAGGAAAAGAGGGTCACTCATTTTGAATTAAAAAAGTGCTTAAGTTAAACATGCCAACATTCCCTTTTTCTAAAAGCGCGTTTGTTCAGTTGCTGCACACGTGCACAAAATGACTTGACACTGACGGCTGACACGTAAGTCCCATTTTCATGAATATAAATTTCTCATTCGTTCATTCACTTTGCTGGGACGTTCACTACCAGTGGTTATAACTTGGTAGCATATTCCAGTTTCCTGGAGACTACTCAGTGCTCCCATTAGGTGAACTGACACCATGTCCATAGAAGGAAATATGAAGATACAGAACCTTTATGGAGAATTACAGCATTTAAATATTTAAAAAAAGCACTGGATCCCTGCAGGTGCAGGGGAGCAGCAATGGCTGGGGGCTGCCATCAGTAGCCCTCCCCTCTTTTTAGGTGAGCGCCCCCAGTGGACCAGCGCATGGGAGAATCATGTAGGAACTTCCTGCATTTTCTGAAATGCGCCCCATCCAAACCAGACATGGGTCAAATACGTATTTGTTTTGGATTCAAATACTTTTCTGTGCTCTGTTGATCTTGCCTGGTGTAATTGAGCCTGTCAATATGACCAGAAGGCGGGGTTTGCACTTTTTGAGAGTATTTCATTGGTTCAAATACACCAGACAAGATCAGTAAAGCTTAGAAAACTATTTGAATCTAAAATCTCTCCCAGGTCTGACCAAAACATTTGATTGGGTGAACCACTCGAGTGAGCTTGCTACAGCACACTGTGCAGTTTGAAAGATGAATCTCACAGTAACCAACCAGGTTACAAAATACAATGAATTGCAGACGCAAACAACCACAGCCATACAATTTGGAAACAGCAAGGGACCGGGATAAGGCAAGGAGGGTTTACTTTCACACTCACAAAGTCGAGATAAAATGTACTGGACACTTCCTGTCTACACACAGTCAGCACAGGCTCTTACAAGCAGACTGAGATTTTCACTCACATTTTACTCCACTCACTGCTGTTACTGTGACACCAGCCTTTCAAATCATAACCACCCTTTAATCTGCTTCTACAAGTCTGCCAAATGCAGACTCGCAGTTATACATATAATATTGTAATATAAAATGAATAAAAGAGCGCTATGATAGTAGAATATCAAATTAATAAAAGTGCCATATAATAAATGAATGAACATGCTGTATAATATTAGAATATCAAAGGAATGACAGTGATATTATAATGTCAGAATATCAAATGAAGGAACGTGCACATGCCCCAGCTGTGACAGACAGCTCCACAGGTGACCACAGGTACACAGCATGATATTTGGTGGGTTTGTCCTCCGACCGGAGTGTGCTTGTCTGAGACACCCTGTGCGCCTGTCTGAGAGACAGTGTGGGCTTGTCCCACACTAAACCAAACAAATATTACACGATCCACACTGATCCAAACAAATATTACACTACCCAAACTGATCCAAAACCATATATCCACACTGATCCAGCCACATATTACACTACCCAAACTGATCCAAAACCATATTACACTACCCAAACTGATCCAAAACCATATTACACTACCCACATTGATCCAAACACATATTAAACAACCCATATGGATCCAAACACATATTATACTACCCACACTGATCCAAACACATATTCATACCCACTGACCCAAACACATATTACACTATCCACATTGATCCAACCACATATTACACTACCCAAACTGATCCAAAACCATATTACACTACCCACACTGATCCAAAACCATATTACACTACCCACATTGATCCAAACACATATTAAACAACCCATATGGATCCAAACACATATTATACTACCCACACTGATCCAAACACATATTACACTATCCACACCGATCCAGCTGCGTATTACACTACCCACACTGATCCAAAACCATATTACACTATCCACACTGATCCAGCTGCATATTACACTATCCACACTGATCCAGCTACATATTACACTACACAAACTGATCCAAAACCATATTACACTACCCAAACTGATACAAAACCATATTACACTACCCACACTGATCCAAACAGATATTACACAACCCATATGGATCCAAACACATATTACACTATCCACACTGATGCAAACACATATGACACTACCCACACTGACCCAAACACATATTACACTACCCACATTGATCCAGCCACATACTACACTTCCCACATTGATCCAACCACATATTACACTACCCACGCTGACCCAAACACATATTACACTCCCCACACTGATCCAGCCACATACTACACTTCCCACACTGACCCAAACACATATTACACTACCCACACTGATCCAAAACCATATTACACTATCCACACTGATCCAGCTGCATATTACACTATCCACACTGATCCAGCTACATATTACACTACCCAAACTGATCCAAAACCATATTACACTACCCACACTGATCCAAAACCATATTACACTACCCACACTGATCCAAACAGATATTACACAACCCATATGGATCCAAACACATATTACACTACCCACACTGATCCAAACACATATTACACTATCCACGCTGATGCAAACACATATGACACTACCCACACTGACCCAAACACATATTACACTACCCACATTGATCCAAACACATATTAGACTACCCACACTGACCCAAACACATATTACACTACCCACACTGATGCAAACACATATTACACAACCCACATGGATCCAAACACATAACTCTACCAACACTGATAAAAGCACATATTATACTGATCTCAGCACATATTACACTACCAACATGCATCCAAACACATTTTACATAAACCACACAGATCCAAACCCATAGTACACTATCCACAATGATACATCCACATATTACACTACCCACACTGTTCTAAACACATATTACACAATCCATATGGATCCAAACACATTTTACACTACCCACACTGATCCAAGTACATATTGCACTACCCACACTGATGCTAGCACAGGCCAGGTACTGTTTCAGTCATAAAGCCGTTGCTCGTCTTGGCTTCCATCTATTATCAACACAGGATTTTTTGAAGGAACTGTAGTTTCTTGATTTGGTTTTAAATGCGACGCAAACCCGGTGCTGGGAGCGCAGACCCGACAGTTTGATGATAACATGCTTAAAAAATGCTGTGAAAATGAGCATTCCACGCGGGGTGAACTCGGGGTCACCGTAGGGTATTTCAGGGATAAAATGTAAGCAGATTAAAAAGAACCCAGCCAAGATGGAGAGCTTTCGTCCTCACAAAAGAACTAGATTTTGGCAGACAATAATAAATTCAGGAATATAATAGGCTGCTGAGATTGTAATAGTCGTGCGAACGGACAAAAGCTTTGTGAAAGGGTACATTTGATTTGTATTGTTCGGTGTCCGCGTCCATAACAGGTGCAACCTGCAGGGTTGCCGGCACTGGCCTTCTCCGATAGGAAGCTGCGTTAGCGCCCGCAGGCCG
Organism: Anguilla rostrata; assembly: GCF_018555375.3. Lineage (NCBI taxonomy): Eukaryota > Metazoa > Chordata > Actinopteri > Anguilliformes > Anguillidae > Anguilla > Anguilla rostrata. The sequence goes on along the minus strand of NC_057945.1, from coordinate 8,460,980 downwards.
GAACCGAACTTCCCGATGAGCTGCGGGTTCAGCGGGGGAGAGGGAGACAAGGCCTTTGTTCAAAAATGGGAAGGAAGAGCAATATTCTTGTCTCTATGGTGTTTGCGGGATGGGGCCAACGCGGAATCCGTTAAAAAAACTGTCTATATCATATGCATGCTTTTCACATTTCCAGAACAATTACGGCCGCGTAATTGCTAGAAAACAAACGCAACTGCGGCGCTTTCAGTGAGAATACTTTAATTTATTTCTTAGGAAAGAAATATGGTAGTTCAGTTACATCGTCACAAAAATGTAGTGCACATGTACAGATGGATACGCCATCTGTGCCTCTGCATTCGCCTACTGTATGCACACCTTCGCTTACACAGCAGTAAGGGGCAGATGCTCACGCTGATAACATGGTATGGCTGGGTCTCCAAGTGTAACCCACCTCCCATCTGAGGATTATTGCGAGTAATGTTTATTAGCACAGTATAAAACATACCAGCAAATGGATATATTTTAAAATAAACTATATATCCCCCGCCATTTGAATACTTGAGTTCAGAAATGGAGGTGTGTGTGTTTTTAAAACTAACATCTCACTCATAGCACGCTACACGCAGATGCTTTGTCTTAATACATTGATCCTACGGTAACGCATTTGGCTGAAGGCCGGGGTTTGCGCTGAAATGATGCTCATAAAAACAGTGAGAGAATGTCATAGGAAATTTAACGCAATGCCTTACCTGGTTATCTTGTGCTCTGGTCGACACAAAAGGCTTCAAATTCAGATCCAGGCCTTTTTAGTGGTTAGTTGCAGTTAATATAGGAGTATACATGAAAAGTCTTATTCTTGGCAACGGGAAGAGCCACAGAGAAGTATATGGTGATTTAAATATCTTAAACACGCCATATCGTCCTTTCTAAGGCAAACTCAAACACAAAAAAACACATATGGGATAAACTGAATCAGCTACAATGAACAAGTCTCTAGTCTCATTCAAGCTGCTCAGAAAAATCCGTTAAAATGGACCAAACCCCACGGGAAAGGTATTTTATTGCAATGACACTTATGTCCGTTGCGGATATTTTCATTTAAGTGCCTCGAAATAAAATCGTTTTAATGAACAAAAAATTGCGTTTCCTCTTCTTTCGTGTGCATGTCATGTCTTCGGAATTCCCATATATCTCAGCTTTCTATCCAACGGTGGAAACAACAGTAGCCAAAAATTAAACCAGTAAAGCATAATAGAAAATCACATATTTAAAAAAGGCTGATTATATGTGGATACATATCAGTGTTCTTCCTTTGGAGCGAATGCCTACACCTGGGCCACATTTTTATAGAAGTAATCTATCCCAGAATAATAATCAAAAGAAAGGCGCAGCAACAAACGCAAGGATATAGCCTACGGTCCGTATCTGCCCCAAACCTTTGTCGCATGCGTTCGTTTTTTTATTACCATATTTAACACACAATACAACGTTAATCCACTCCATGTTCTTTCACGATCGGGAGAATCTTCGTGTTCCTGTCCATCTTCGAGCGCATCCAGTTGTGTTCGCAGGCGCATGTGAATATACGTGCACGCGGCGCCTGAGAAGGCACCCCATGTATTTACAAAGCCCACGCCTGTTTCTCCCTGGCTGCGCCGAAAGAGACACCGTTAACGAATCCTATCGTGGTCTTCTTTTTCCTGTCTGTCGCCACAATGTATTTATTAGGTATACATCGAAAAATGAAGAAAAGTGTTCTAGATGTTTGTACTGCTGATTTTTGAAAGGGCGGCTCTTGAAATTCGGCTTTCCTCGGCTAACTTCGTGGGCAGATTCTGAGGGAGAATGTCTCATGCCCATTGGACACCCACGCTGCCCCAGCCACCCGGATACTCATTGCACCATTAGAAAATAATACAGCGGTGGTCATTCTGTGACTCCATTAATAAATTTCCGATTGAGAACTCGCTGACGGATCCTGTAACTTTAAATTTCCGACCATGTAAAAATGCAAATGCTTTATAATCAGATACAAAAATTATATACTCTGTGTGTTTGTGGGTGAGTGTTGACACAGTGACCTGCAAATTTATCAAACATGTAATTTTGTCACCACGACTTACAATTGCTTCCATGTTTTTTTGTAAGCAGTAATTGAGTACATCATAACGATATAATAAATAAATATACTGTAAAATAGCAAGAGATCCAGCTGAATATGAATGTAGTAATGAGCCAGAAATAGGGAGTGCTCCCTGGTGCAAATACTTTACAAACTGAACTGGAAATTATGGAGGCACTACAGTATATATAAACCAGACGTTAGAAATATAATAATAATAATAATAATACATATTTTCTGCTGCTTTTTTTGTTGAACTGCAAAGCTGATTAGGCTAGTCGCCGCTGGAGGTCTCCCATCCAGCTATTAAGACAGCCCACACCTGCTGAGCTTGAACCATTGAGCAGGAGCAGGGTGCATGGCGGTATGGCTGCTGGCCCAGTATGCTGTAGAAGCTACTGTGTGCCATAGTAGCCTCCCCCTATACACTATATTAGCCTCTCCCTGTATGCTACAGTAGCCTCCCCCTGTACACTATAATAGCCTCTCCCAGTATGCTATAGTAGCCTCTCCCTTGATGCTATAGTTGCCTCCCATAAACCATAGCTTTTCATATGGAGGCATGTGGAGGTGGTTCAGCACCATGGACAGCATCATTACTTTGCCCTCTTTTTAGTACAAGGTGGCTGTTGAATTGGAAAATCTTTGTTGCAAAAATTACCTCAAGTTGATCTGTGAGTGTTTCTTTAGCACCACCTGGTGGTGAAGACAGTATTTGTATATTCTATATTCTCACATTCGTATCCACCTCCTTGTTTTCAAGGCACTCAGAAGTTAGTCACTGACCCTGCTTGTGTTGAATGTTCACTCCTGATGCTGTACTGCTTTGGAAAATGCTCTGAATATGAGCATCTGCCAAATCCAAAATTGTAAATTTATATAGCTCTGAGGAGGAGTGCTGATCTAGGATCAGTCTTGCCTTTCAGCTTGCAGTGAATACGATCAGGGTATGGAGAGGGGTCCACTGATCCTAGATCATCATTAGGTCAGTTGTGTGTGTGTGTGTGTGTGTGTGCATATGTGTATGAGTAGTAGTAATGATAATAATAATAATAATAATAATAATAATAATAATAATAATAATAATAAGAATGCAGTTACAAGAGCATAATCAAGAGATTTATCAAGCAAGTTAGTAACCATCATTTGATAATTTAGCTGGGAAGGCTTTTAACACTAGAAGTACATTGATAAACTTGAACATGTGCAGTGGTGTGAAAATCCTTATTCCTCCTTCCCAAAAGTGGTGTGGCATGTGTAAATTCAAGCAGACTGAAGACCAAGTGGCAAGATAGCTTCCATACCATGGATTATGCAGAATCCATAGTCCTGTACAATGGGATGTCACAAAAACAGTTTTTGGAATCATATCTTTTTTAAATGCTTTCCCCACTTTTTCTCCCAGATTCGGAATTTGGAATGCGCTCGCTAGCACAGCCTCTACTATCCAATCAGGAGAGTGCAGACAAGCATGTGTTCTCTTCTGATGCATGTGGTGTCAGCTGCCACTTCTTTTGAGGAAGACACTTCATGCGCAGCTCAGCAGGCCAACGTGCAGGTGTCTGATCCACCAGCAGGGGTCGCTGTTGCTCAGTGAGACACTGTCATCCCAGCCAACTGAACACCGCCCCACCCCCCGCCCCAATCCTTCAGTGACCCCAGAGCCAACTGTGGCTGTCATTGGGCACAGCCTGCACTCAGTACCAGACCAATGGGCCACAGCACACATTGTAACAGAGCCTTAACAGGTACCAGACCATGGGGCCCATCCTCACACTGGAACAGAGTCTTAACAGATACCAGACCGTGGGGCCCATGCTCACACTGGAACAGAGCCTTAACAGAGGCCTGAGCCCTGACAGGATGAATCTCCCAGCAGCCACCTCTCTGATTTTTTTTAAAACATTGTGGAAGAATATATTTGGATATATTAGGAGGATAAAGCCACCTGAGATTTAACACCTTGTTTCCTAGAGGGTCCTGTGAAGGTCAGCTGAGCTGTAGACACAGGGCTACATATAAACTATGAAACTGTAGGATAATGAACGGCATAGAATTAGAAAGGCAGATTGGGAACTTGAGGACATTATGGAGTCCCCTCACACATTGTAATAAGCACAGTTTGACATTAATCATACATTTAAAATAAATAAGTTGTCTTCATTACCAAGGCAAGTATTATGACCTCAGTGATAAATATTTACTCATTTCAGTCTTCGTCATCTCAGCAGAAAATACCAGATGGTTCCACCAGCTCCGGAATGCCAGGAGCATTCGGCTACCTGCGGCAGTAAATTGTAATCTACCTTCCAGGCACCAGGGGTGTTGCAGCATCCCATCCAAATTAGCGGTGAACCGTTTTGTTTTGGCCTGACACGGCATCGCTCTGATGTGCTTTCACGCCGAAGACAGCAGCTGTCTGAACCACTGGATTAACATGGGACACAGATGGCCTAACAGAAATGGGAATAAAATAACAGACTGTGTGATAGATAGAGGTGCTTTCAACAACTGTGGAAGTATAAAAGTTCTGAATGCACTTGACTGGGTTATAATAACACCCTTATTTAAGACATGTTCATTTAACAAGGTGCACTGACTATTTTACTGTCAGTGTTAGGGAAAGATGGGGTTGCCTCCCTTAGGAACAATGCTGATTTACTGATGAATTAGAATGTATTTGCATATTTACCAAAGTATTTAGATTATAATTATATACTGTTCATGCTTAAGCCAACACACCTTTGGGAGAAATTAACTGTAACTGTGTGTCTATTAAGGGTGTGCATAGATGTCATTATCTGTATCTGTATCTGTATCTGTTTTTTTTCCTTCCAGTCCAGGTTTTTTATTCTTCCAGTCCAATTTTTTTTCTTCCAGTCCAGGTTTTTTTTCTTCCAGTCCTGTTTTTTTTTTCTTCCAGTCCTGTTTTCTTTTCTTCCAGTTCAGTTTTTTTTTCCTGTTCAGTTTTTTTTTTCTTCCAGTGCAAGTTTTTTTTCTTCATCCAGTCCAGTTTTTTTTCTTCCAGTCCAGGTTTTTTTTTTCTTCCACTCCAGTTTTTTTCTTTTACTCCAGATTGTTTTTTAATTCCAGTCCAGGCTTTTTTTTGCAGTTCAGTTTTTTATTCCAGTCCAGGTTTTTTTTCAGTACAGTTTTTTTTATTCCAGTCCAGGTTTTTTTTTCTTCCAGTCCAGTTTTTTTATTCCAGTCCAGGTTTTTTTTTTTTTGCATCTCAAAAAGACGCACATACTGGAATAGGCACATGGCAGTCCACCTAAAGCGGCAAAAGTGCCATATGTTAGCCAACTTCCAAAATGTCATGCCTTCTGCCCTTATGATGCATCGCGTGCAGCGCTCCACCTGCCACTAGTAAAGCCATATTCTCCATACAGAATAGCCGACAATATTTTCAGCCAATTTAGGTTTAAATGGGACTGCGCCTATTTGGTTCTAAACAAACAGCAATTTTATTTTTCTGACGACGAGACAATGACTTGCCATTTGTCTGGCAGCTGGCGGGTGGAACTGTGGGCTTCTGAACACTGATCTTGCTTGCTCCCTCTTCTGTAGCCCGACACCGTGACTTCGCCGCTATGCGCGACCTTTTCGGCGACGTTAGGAGCTCGGGTTATTAGAAGCTCCGGGATATTTTCATTCAAGACCTAAAGTGAAAGAAGTGCGTGGCTCGCCCTTGGATAAGTCTTGATAGAGACCGGTCAAAAACAGGCTCTCTAAATCGATAATTCGAGGCCCACGCGCAGAAAGGATTCTGTAGCCTGTTGTCACGTCCACATTCTAACCTCACGCGAGAGAAATTGTACAAACTGCCGGAGCAATGACAGAGTGCGTCAGGATTCTATACACAGACCTTGAAAATAAAGGCTTTCATTCAACAGTCTATTGTCCACGTTTCTTTTTATTATGTGCAATGGGCCACCTGGGCCTGCGTGGGCTTCTTCACATTGAACGGCCTCATTAAAAAACAAATAAATTAACAAAGACATTGGTGTATTTGTCTTTTTATTTTTTGTTTTTGTAGTACAGGTCGTTATTTTTTGTTTTTGTTTTTATGAGTGGTCAAGTTATGACCAATTTTACACTTTATGCTGTGTATTATTCAATATGGAAATGCATTTTTTTTTGACAGAGAATATTGAGTGGCTCAGACATTTGGTGGCCTGTTAAATGACTATGTGTCAATATGACAAGGATAAACATATTATGTATTTATACTGTATGTTGTTGGAAGTGTAGTGGTAGATATTAATTTGCATTACTCCGTCCATTTTTAGTTTCTGTTCCCATCAGAAATTCAGGTGGTATTGACTATTGATATGAAAAAAGATTCCCTTTATGGCAGAAGTTACTTGATATTCTTGGGAATAATCTTTTTAATACAGTTTTGGCTTAGAAGGGTCATTCTGTGTTGTAGAAATGGGCAGTCCTCTGGTATAATCAGATGTCTTAAACAACCAGAGGCCTGCCCATTTCTACATTCTCACATTAGGAGAAAGAAAATTTATTTAAGGACATTTATCATGAACAATACCTATGCAACAAATATGTAACGATGTAAAAAAATGCCAACCAGTGAAAATACTAATATTTTAAATATCTCATTTTTCATTGAGATTGATTGAAATCATCTTTATTCATCAACCATGGTGAAATAATTTTAAAAATAATGTGAGGACATTTATTCTGAAAAATGTTTCAATGAAAAATCAAAAATACATAATACTATATTCTTATATCCAAAAAGTGACAAAAATGCCAAAACTTAAATTGTCAAGTTTTTCTTTGGATAGATGGGAAATTTTGTTAAGTTATACAACATGCTGTCCTAGCTACACCCTAGTGTCAGTTATCCCTAAAGTACAATTAGTTTCACATGGAATATAGTGAATTGCACACTGATTGTGTCTCATTTTGAATTAAACACAACTTTGTAACTTTGTTAATTTCATTTGAATGTAATGGAGACAAGACATGACATGATCTTGGGGTGATTTTCAAGCAATGCCAAATACATTTACTTTAAATCTTGTTTCCAAAAGTGGTTCCAAACCAAAGAAGATAAAATAATGTATTTCTGTGTGAATGTGTGCAGTTAGTTGGATACTTGATTTGTCAGAAAGTAACACACTCACGAACACCATGTTATTTACTCTGTAAAGCACCAGCACAGTTTCTTTGACCTTGACTACTATGGGCACGGACTTCTAGAAGGCACATCGTCATTTGATCTTACACACACTCCTGAGCTCCTGAGCTCACTCACTGAAATACAGACTCGCAGAATGTGAGGCCTTGATCTCTGACATCTTATCTTACAAATGTTCATTTTCTTTTCTGTAGTTCCTGCATTTCTTTCATGTAGAGGCCCTTGGCACTCACTGTGGGGCCAAATCCCCCATTCACTGCCGAGAGTTGAATTCAGCGAAGTTTGAGTTGTACAGCGCCTTTTTTCAGAGATGCTGTTACAAAACACCTTACAGAAAAACAGGAAACAAACAGAAACTGTACATTTATGTTCTGCAGATTTCTGTCCTGCGGTTGCTGTTCTGATCCTTTACTGAAATGTACCTGGTGCTGTTTTTAGGGGGGTTTTCCCTGTGGTTTTATTGACTTTGCTGGTGCTCGTGTAATGGATACCCTTTCAAGGACAGTATCAGAGCAGGAGCTCTTTTTATGGTAGCTGGAGTGACTCCCTGGCTCCTCCCACTTCTGCCTAAATGATCAGCGTGGGGGAATTTCTCTACATCTCTCTACATTTCTCTTTAATAATAACAACAAAAATTCCCAACGGGTGTTTATTTTGCTGCCACCCACTAGGTTACATTATACTGTGTTTGTTCTGATTTCGCACATCTGCAAGATTGCATCCCAACACGCTGTGTGGTGCAGTGGTAGGACCATGAAGGCACGTGTATATCAGGTTTGTTTTTCTAGACCAACATTGCCAAAACTCTATATGAATTATCGTATGTCCAGGTCAGGGCTCTGTCGTGAGGCGTTCAGTGTTCTACTTAAAGGGGTTCACTTTGGTATAGCACAAGTCATTTTTGTGGAGCTTGCCACATAGTATTTGCATGGTGTGAATACTAGCAGCATCAGATGTCCCTGTTGACCGTTCGCGGCAGTTCACGACCGTACATCACCGTTCCTCCTGGTTTCCCAGTTCACTCCCATTCGTTTTGCAGGACCTCACCAAAATGAACCATTTTAAAATGCAAACTAACTAGGGAGGATAATCTCAGAAAATGTGCTACGCATTTTACACATGGACCCTGACACATACAGTACAATGCCCATGTGACCCCTGAAGAGCTCTCCTGGGATTTGACATAAGATGTACAACAGAAGTAGGTGTTTGGGATCTCAGGGATAAATTAGTTACCTGCACAGTAATTATGCTGTAGGGCTTTCTCTATAAGTGGTGAATCCAAATTCCTTTGTTTTATTGAATCCAGGTTTTGGGTTATTTTCCTCAAAAATTAAGCAATTTATGAACGGAATAATTGGCTGCTAATTGCTAATCTTGTTTTGTGGCATACAATTTTTTCCCCCTCAGTCAATCTTGACATCTTTATTCATTATTAAACAACAACAACAACAACACTAATAATAATAATAGTCTTAACGAATGCTTAAAGTAATAATGGAAGGATTATAACTTAGAGTGGTATATTCAAGGCAGAACTAGCTGCAGACACAACTCTGCCAAAATGGAGGGAAAGACATGGATGCACATAAGATTATTAGACACACAAAGCTGTCCTGGAACATATAGCACTGCCCACACAGAAAAAAAAAGTAATTCCATGGTGCAAAGGCTCATGGGAGAACAGAGTAATTAGGTAACAGTGTTTACTGCAGTGAAATTTCTAAAGCACTGAAGTCTGCATTTTCCCAAGGCACTATGGTGTAAATATTTACACTGCTTCACTGTGACAAAGTGCGATAATACAAGGTGTCACGCAGAGCAATAAAAGTGCACTGTGCATGGAAACTCATTAATGGTTAATCAGAAGAATGATGAATGAGTTGAAAACGAAAGTGTAAAATGAGAAACGCAAAGACAGGTTTAGGATTTGATGGGAGTTTATGTGCTCAAAAACATTTCTCTTTTGTCTCACACACGAACACTGCAAATGCACACAGACTTTCTCCCAAGCATTGTCATAAAACCCCTTTAGCACAGATGGAAATGTCATCATTTTCACAGTAGTCGTACAGTAAAAACATCCATGCATTCTCAGCATACAGGGCAAAATGTCTTCTCAGCACAGGATGAACCAAATATTTTGGATAATAAAACTTATAAAACATGCAGTTCTGCCTGGGCAGACCCAAACCCCTTCCTCCTTTTACACAACCGGGTTACAGAAGGACTGTATCTGAAACAGCCTCCTAACTATGGGTCCTCAAAATATGTACTGTCTACATATACTGCCTACTGTTTAGTGTGTATTGTTTAGTACACGATGGGCAGTATGCAAAAAATATCCTCCATACTGTTTTCCAATGGTACTGCGGAAGTTTCGTAAGACATCCTTGCAGTAAAAAGGCTACATTTAGAGAAAATTTCACTTACTTAACCTTCTCATCCAGTGAACTCAACATATATACTCAATAGCAGGAAAGTAAGCTCTTTCTGACATGGTCCAAGTCTCTAACAGAACTGAGGACATGCTTACCATTCCACCGCATCCAGAAGACTTCGCCAATGTTTAAGAGTGGAGACCGGATGTTATTTCAAAAAAAAAAAAAGAAGGCATTTCCTGTCTCTAATACAGAGAACACTTGCCATGTCTTCATTCTCCTGAGTTCCAATAGTCCCACCGTCTCAGCCTTGACGTTCCAGTCCAACAACTTGCATTAACTCAGACTACTCCTTTACCCAGTTCCTGGCTCCATCATACTACACAGACCAGTAAAGCCAAGGAGGTTTATACAGGTGGAGAATATGCCATCTGGAGGATCTGGTGCCCGCCTCAACACTGATATTTGCATCATGATTCGACCAGAGCAGGAATGAACCTGCAACCTACCCCAAAGAGAGAATGACTGGAGAGCAGGGCAAGAGGGCAACAGTCCCAGTGAATCTTCACTGTAACAACGGGAGAACAATATGAAATTACTGGCCTATATTCAGGTAACATGTGTCTTTAACTTTTACTTACAATTAAAAGAGAGTGTCAGAATCAAAATTAAGGGTGAATCGAGGACATACTATCGTGTCAAGGACAGGCCCCCAGAAAACAATGTCAGCAGCCTTCTATAGACCTCCTTAGCTTAGCTCCTTAGCTTGTCCTTCTCACTTACCCACAACTCAAGTCAAATGTTTGTGTTAAACCCTCTCCGTTCACATACCACATATCCCAATCACATACATCAATATTCACAAGAGAAACTTCCCACTAAAGGCAAATTGTAGTGATTACCGTTATGAATGCCTTGCATGTCCAACCAAGCACTTTTCCTGGGTATAATTTAATTTCAGTTTCCACCGTTAGTTGAAAAAATACTATTGTGAAATTTTAAACACAGTGATGTAAGAACATAATTGGAAAACAATATTAGAAACAATATTTTCCCATGGGCTCAACTAAGAACATTTCCTTTCTGCACATCTGTCCATCAACTAATGTTTGTATACTCATATCAATTACTGGATTTACAACAGGATGCACTTTTGTGCCTTTTCTGTTATACCTTTGGATTTTCCAATACATTTAGAAGATACTTGCTAGCCATGGTGCATTTGCAGTTGGGTCATTGAAATGTGTATGACAGAATATATTGACAGTGCAACAAAGGTTCAGAAAACAATTTCAGGGGTAGCTAATTGTTGGAGGCACAGTACTTTCTGTATTCTATATATATCACTTGATGTGACAAGTTCCTTGGCCTCAGGAGGAAGAACTTTGAATCATTATGCTTATCATTAGCATTCCAAATGTGACCAGAACTTTATACTTCAGATGTACACAAGCCTGGATGCAATCAATATTTGTACTTAACTCACTATGACACAAAAATATGTTTTAGGATTTAACTCCTATCCAAAGTGACAATGCAAAATAATATAAGTGCACAGAAATAGTGATATAAACAATTAAATACAAACGTTTATATTTCTTTTTCCACAAAGTTTGGTGAGTTCAGAAATCAAGAAAATGAACTCACCGAACTCTGTCAATGGAGTTTGTTTAGTTAATTTCGTTGAGCTCACCGTGTGTGTAAGTTAGGGTTAAGGGCAACTGTTGATTGAATCCAGGCCAAAGTTGCATTAATGTGAAAAGAAATAAACTTATGAAAGTTAAAGCACACACGAGGAATGACATAGCCTCACACCCATTCATCTTTTGAAAATGTTATACAAAAATGTATAAAATCATGCCTGTAGTAAGAGATTTTGTAAACCAAACATCAAGTACATGTGTGAATACTTCTGCAGATGTGAAACCCAAAATGAGTTCTGGAGTTGCTCACGGCTCAGAAAAGACGGATTCCGACTCTGGGGAAGACGTTTCAGAAACGACCATTTCCGACTCAAAGGAAAACTTTCCAGATGATGAAGCATCCTTCACCCTGTTTCACTAAAGCTGCTGTGTTTTCGAGCTTTGAATGCAACAGCTCTCCTTACTTTAGGTAAGGATCCTTCTTTACAGTCCTGGCTGTGAAGCACTTATTTATTCTCTTTTATCAGCGGGGGTGAAGGGCATCTGGCTTTATTTCAGCAAAATTCGCAGGCACTTTGGTGGAGGGGACTGAGGACGAGCAGTGGCAGGCTGACTGCCGGACATGCTCAGAGACAGATGAGATAAAGCAGCACCAAGGGTAAGATATGGGGGTGATGGTAGGCTAGCACCAGGCAAAAGGCGAAGGTCAGGAAGACTGAAGATGCAACGTAGGCTTGGCGTAGACGAGATGCAAGTTCTGCAGCCTGATGGTGAACCACCGCCTCCTGTTCGTCTTCTAAGCTCTGAGGGGCACTGTTGCTCGTGCCAACGTCGCTCGGTGGCACAGCCAGTTCTGCAGCTTCCTGGTGAACCACCTCCTCCTCTACAAGGCTTTCTAAGCCCTGAGAGGCACTGTCGCTTGGACCAACAGTACAGAAGGAATATTCTTCAGCAAATTCCTCCCAGACTCCTTGGTCTGGAACATGGGAGTATGTGTGGCTCACTGACGGCATAACGACATCAGGGTCTGCAGTGTGCGGTGGTGTGGTGGTTTCCCCCATGGTGTCTAGCACTGTGTGACTAATTTCCCCCACAGAAGCTACCGGACACTCCAAGAGAGATTTCGTGGGATCCGTGTCATAACCTGAGGAAACCAATAACTCATCAAACTCGGTGGCTAGTTCATCTGGTAAGAAGTGGAGGGCCCGGGCAGGGTAAGGAACATTGACAGGTTCTTCTGGGCTTTCAGATGGTTGGTCCTTCTCAGATCGGACCAGTTTGGGATAGACAGGTGGAGAGCGGGTGCAAATGGAGTCAAAGCCTGCCGGTTCCTCTCCAGATAAGGTTACGGCTGGTCTTGGGACAGAAAGCTCTCCCTCAGGGTCTGTCTCACTCACCTCCTCAGGTGGACCTGTTTCCTGGCTTTCACTGACCAAGCCCTGAGAACTGCCGAAGGCCTCTGTGTATCTGAGATAACCCTCAACATCCTGTCTGATCTGGTCATTAGCCTCCATTTCAAGCTTATAGTCGGTGTCCGGGTCTTTATAGGGAATACGGATACTGAGGGGTGGCTCTTGGATTTTATAAGGAGGTTCTGAGTCGCTTTCTCCTTTCAGTGCATCCTGGTCTTTCTCATGACCGTTCTCGTCATGGGGAGGGAGGATTTGCTCAGAAGTGGTGGTTCGGCAAAAAATATGTGACTCTGAGGAGACTTTGACTGTAATCTTGGTCTTGGTGTCATAGCTGCAGATCCTCGTGTCCTCCTTATGCTCTTCGACGACCCAATCGCGTTTTGTAAAATCAGCTTTCTGTGGGGATTCAGACTGAGGCTGAGTTGCTAGGGGCTGACTAGTTATCGGTTTGAAGACTGCTACCTGTTCCACAGCCGAGACGGACAGGGGTGTCTCACAGGGGGGTTCGGAAGCACAAAGCGGAACACTGTCTACTATTCGATGATCTGTGTCAGTCTTGGAGGGGGAGCTGGGTCTGGCATCTTTATTCTGTTCAAAAACATGCCAAAAAAGGACAATAGTGATTATGGCACTGAGGACTAATGGCAAGACACAAGAGAAGAAGCCCAATAAAGCATGACTGTCTCTACTGACATTTCTATGTCAAGCTCTGAAGTGGTTAAACAAATTCATAAATTCATTCATAGCTGACAAATAGGTATTAAATGAGTCCAGGTGCCTCACATTTTGTCCTACAGTGTTCTACATCTTTGACAACATAATTCATACAAAAGCTCAATGAGGCAGGCTAATGCAGTACAGCAAAAGGAAATTTAAAGGAGGATCTTTCCCCAGTATTAAGCAATATTTTTTTTGAAGACATTTGCTTTTTTGCTACATTTGCATAATTTTAAAATGCCACGAATGCCGTCAGTGCTGCCCAGAGTGTATATGTGTACAGGTAAAATATTTACAGAGACGCATGGGTGTTAACAGTGGTGAGTCAGTTTAGTGCTGGTACATTTATATGATAAACACGAGCAATGTTGCATTAAACTGGAACTTGTTCCCTCAGATCTCACGTTTAGGAAAACAAACCGCATAAAATTGAAAATCAATCCTCACCCTCAAAGCCAGCAGTGGGGTCTTCAGGAAACCCACAGGAATGGGACATGTGTGTGTGTGTGTGTGCGTGTGTGTGTGGGGGCGTGTGTGTGTGTGTGTGTTTACAATGTAGAGTCATGTTTATATCCCCACCACCCCTCCACCACCAACCCCCAACCCCCAGGGTGGCATTGCCCTAGTTCCCATGGGCACAATCCCAGGAGGGTAGACTGGCAGGACCCGCATATGCCCTATTCCTTTAAAGCCCTGGATCTCCACAAAAGAGCCCCAGTTCCTCCCGACCGGAACAGCTGGACTGGAAAACAGGTTGAGTCTCTACAACGCTGGGTTTCTCACAAAAGGGCTCTTGTCCGTATCTGACTGTTTATTCAGAGTACGGCATTTTCAGCTCTCACTAAAAGCAATGTGGCAAACTGTAAAGAAATAAAGTCAGAGGGCTGAATGTTCATTGACCAAAAACTTTGACTCCTGCAACTGAAATAATACGAAATCAACTAGAAAGTGGTTTAAAGGTTTTTAAAGGTAATAGTTAAATGGTAAATATTGAAACATTTTTTCAACTATTCTTATATTACCACACCAAAATGACAGTGTCACTCTGCTACTGTATGTTATAAATAGGTTACAAAAAAGGACACGTTTTCAAGACAACAAAATTACAAAAACATAATATTTCCATAACTTTTCACATTTTCATTCACCATAATCACATCGCTTAACGCGGCTCTAGGTGAGCATATAGAGACTTCACAAACTTAATAGCCAATTTCGTACTCTGAGAAAAAGTCAGAATCATACTGCAAATTTGTGATGAATAAGCCAATCATTATCAAATGTTTCTGGAATCGTTTGTGTAAGCCCATACACAAAAAAGTTCAGTAACATCATTTTAATCTTTAAAAGGATCTGTTGTGCTTGGTGGGTTTATGACTGCAGTTTTTAACCATGCATCATTCAAGCACAAATCTCTTTAGCAAAACAGCAGAATCAACCGGTCAAACAAAAACATCACAAACAGGAGCACAGTCAGGTCACACGGTACTCTTATAAATAATTGGCAGAAATGATGACTATACATTTAGTAAAAGGGTGAAGTTAGAAAATACTATATAATATAGGAATAACATAACAGGTCAAATGTATATAGAACCATGCTGTTTTAGTTTTCCCCTTCATTTTTACATTCAAGATACATCATGTGGTTGACACTGTGTTATTCAATTTTTTTGCATAACACGACCAGCAAGAACTAGGGGGGGTTAGCACCTGTGTATTGGCCAGTTTTTTTTTTTTTTTTTTAAAGCATGAAATATTTTAGGAATAAAAGAAGCAGGAATGGGAGCAGGAGAGGACAGTCATGGTTTTAACCCATTCCTGGCCTCTGTGTCTACAGGTAGTAGGATGCTTAAACACACTTATTAAACACTGAGAAAGGGTTAATATTACAGGGCTTTTCCTTCCCTTATCAGATGCCAAAACTCTTGCTTGAAATTTCTGTTAAAACAAAATTAATACACATCACAGTAAAACCCCCACCACCACCCCGGAGTGAAACACATAGGCAGAGAAGTTCTGGCAATCCAATCGAGCAGGGCGAGCTGGAATGGGACATCAGATTGGGGGTTAATGAAATGTGAAGGCGGGCAACAGGCAGAGGGCACATTACCTAAATTGCCGCTGATGCTTCAATGAGCTGTGATTGACAGGTTGGGACAGGAAAGCACAAGATTGTTCCAAATTACCAATTCACCTGCACAATGTAAAAGCTACACACCACATGTTCTCTCCTGTTATCCATTTCACATGTTCTTTTCAAGAAATATATTTAATTCACGCAACATCTGAAAAAATCCATCTACACTTCACCCCCACCGTATGTTTTATGGAAATTTCTTTCTTTACTTAAAGATTTAAGTCTAATTCTCATTTGAGACAGTTGTACAGGACAGGTTTAATAGACACAAATATCCACCTCTGCTCCAGGGACAAGCTTGTGAATTATTTCACAGTCAATATCACTGCTTTTGATCGTTCTTGTTTCAAGTGTTTGTGATGAATAAATGTCTGACCATACAATGAGGTTTTGAACTGTCCCAAATCCCAAATTTGCCTGCCTTTTTTGCATTTGCAAATTGTGCATATAAATAAAATTTCAGTTTCAGTGGACAGGAATGTTTCTGCCACACAAATTTCCAATTTTGCTTTCTCTTTAAATTATGTCCAGAAAACTAAACTATTGGTGCATTTCAGAGGGCTGGTGCATTGCTGTAATATCTGTAATAGCCTCATGAAATAATAGTTTTTGGAAGAGAAATTTTACAATCATGGGAAATAATTAGACTGGACACGTGCAAGTCCTTTCTGAATCAGAAGGGTTAACCAGATTGCAGAAGTCTTAGTGAATACACAAGAAGGCCAGTGCAGCTTACATTTATGGGGGGAAAGGAACCTTCTCATTAAGATCAGGACTGAACAAAAAATTCTATGTAACCTGATTATATGAGCTCATTTCACCCCTATTGCTTACCACCAAATTATTCTACAAGGCAGTTCATAAGATATGAAATGTATTTCACATTAAATATTTATGTGAACCCCAGTTATAATGTACACAGTAGATTATGTTACATGATTGGTTTACAGGGAGATGCAGTAACATAGAATTCTAGCAACAGGAGTAATAACCACAGAGATGGTAGCAGTGGTCATGTTTCAGTCCCTCTATAAAATAATCAAACCACTAAAAACAGTTTTAACTATACGTATATACTATACTATATGCAGTATAGTATATATACTATAGATAAATGAAATAGTATAACTATATTATACACAGAGCGGAGGACGTCAATGATGCTGGTGGCAACATATGAACATTACGAATCCTTTAAATAAGATTGGAGTGCAGTAAAATCATTTGAATCAGTTAAGAAATCAGGTAAGAAGGGCGATTAAGGACAGCCCATTACGTAAAGAACTATTAAATTGAAGAAAAAAAGCTAGTCAAAGATTTTCACTTAATTTATTAAAATCATTCTTTGCTGGCTTTCTTCGGTCATAAAAAATGGAAATGTAACCTAAAGGCTATTAAAGTTTGAGGCGTATACTAACAAAGGAAATTAACAAATAATAGGAAAGCAAAGGAAGAGACAGTTACCAGGACATGACAACACCCCCATGGTCAATTTTTATAGCGTACACAGAGGCCATTTTTCAGGCTGCAGGCCTGGAAAAAGCTGCTCCACTGTTGCCTGGGCTCCCAGCTGCAATCTCTGGTTTTCAGGATGTAAAGAAAATTAGGGTGAACACACCCAACGTGGACACGCACCCAGTTTCCTGTATGAGAATATTATAATAGCAGTTGCTATTATGGAGCATGTTATCTCCAAGCCACAGAGAACACTGCAGGAATGGCCTTCGGATGTTAATCAGGTTTCTTATTCGTTTTTAAAAGAATTTAAATTGTGGATGTTTATTTCTGTTCAGTTTTTTGTCTGTAATCTTGGCATTGTTTAACAAATCTACCATTTCAATACTGTCATTCTCAATATTCTTAAATTTGACACATATATCATGATGTTTATCATGACTAAATGGGGCCATCGGGAGATGCCAGTCAGACTCTAAGGACACTCCTGGAACATTTTTCTGTTACTTCAACTTTTTCAGAAATGTTGTCACGGTAACATCATCTACAGCCAAATGGCTGTGAATCCTAAACATTTCATGTGAGCAGGGCTAAAAGTGTTTTTTTTTCCCCAATACTGGGACTAAAACTGTATGTGAAGTGAATGCACCTCTTATTCTGTTCTTTTCCGGACTGACTTCAGTTTTACGAGTATCCACTATTTCCTTGGTTTCCCAGGGGCTCTGGCAAACAGCCCGGGAAGTTGTTCCTGGAACGAAACCATGGTTCTTTATGGCCCAAGCTGATCCCCCCTAGTGACATGGAACAGCTGTGGGCTAATGCCTATTCTGGTACCCAGGGGAATTTCCCCCCAAATCTCCTAAACTTTGGAGAACAAAACATTTATTCTGTCGTCTTCAGGATGCGCTCAATGACAGGATGTGAGATTCCCTGGCCTGGAGTTCTCTGACCTCAAACATGAGTCAGAGCTCACAAAACTGGAAAAGCCAGTGGACAAGTTGAGCACATTTCTGAAGAAAACCAGGAAGAAAGGTACCAATAATCTCTTATGGCCTAGAACCTCGTCTGCTGCTCTGTAATCATTGATCTCTGGAAAAGCCAGATGGAGTTGCATGTTAAACATGCCTTGAAAGTGATAATTTTATTGTAATCCTGCCAAAAATGAAACAATTCTGAATCAGGCAGAGGATGACCTGCTGGAACCCAATCAGAGGGGTCTCAATGATGGTTATCTGGTCTTCTGAAAGACTGGTTTCTTGGAGGTCCACAGATATGCTGGGTATAAAAAGTCAGTTTTGCCAAGGATCTTATGGTATCAAGGCTTTAAAAACAAGCATGTCTCCTGGGTGCTGTCTATTACTACATGATAACAGCTGGGTATCAGATTGTTTGAGGGTTGCAGATGAAGCGGGGGACATCAGGGCAACTAACTGTTCGCGCGTGCTCAATACCAACCCAAAATAGAAAGCTGTTCTTTGTGGTTGCCGCTGCGGACATAACATATGTTAAAGATAAAGAGTTCAGCTGAAGCACTAATATGCATGTTGATTGAGCTGAAATCTCCTCATTCAGATTCCGAAGGTGGATTTGGTAGTGTGTGCATCCACAGACATGTCCAGAAATAGAACATCTACTGGGAGTTCTGTTGCTCCTTCTCTCTCTGAGAATGGGATCATGGGAAATCTGGCGCTGGCTAAGCTTTTCCACACCTCTTACGGAGCCCAGCCTCAGTCTTCCTCCTGATGTAGATATCCAGCATCATGACACTCATCCTTGGCTTCTTATTGGTTTGTTCCTTCATCAAAGTGATGTCAGCAGTGTCCTGTTAACATACTGCTTCACGCGGTAACAGATGAGGTAACTGATCCACGGTGACCTTCTCCATTACTGTACTCCCTACGGAGTTTGGCACAAGTTAGTTGAAGGCCAGCTAAAGGAGTTCTTTCACCTGAGTGCAAGAGGGCATCCTGGAGAGTTGGTTCAATGGATGAATGAGGGGAACTGAACTGACCTGCAACTGAACAAGGACACCCAGGCAAGTGGTGCTGAATGTGGTGTTTCCTCAACCACAGTGTGTCCAAAAGAAAATAAATGTGCATAAATGTGTTTTCTGATCAGACCAGGTCTTGAGAATTTCTGTATGCTGTTCTCCGTTGAGCTGCGAATACACACAGCGCCCTGAAAAATGATTCACGTCCTTGATAAAGATGTACTGAGTTGCGTGAGATTAGTAAACATCAAGGGGGGTCAACAGGAGCTGTAGTAGGCATGGTGTATTTTTAATGTGTGTCTGACCACCCACTCATGGGTCCTGGCCCGGTTTGGGAGCCTGGTGATCTACAATGTCAGGGTAGGTACGCTCCTGCCATTTGCCCTTGACCAAGGCACTGGACTCAGAACTGGGCTTGGTCCCCGGGCACGGCACTGTGGCTGCCCACTGCTCCCATGTAGCTAGGGTGGGGATGGGTCAAATGCAGAGGACAGAGGGTTACCCCAGAGGGTTTAATAAAGTATATGTATCTTACAACAAAGAGTGGGTAACCCATCAAATGGGGTTCTGGACGAATGACAGAGGTCAAATGAAATAAGTGCGCAGCTCTTGGGCACTGAAAGGCAATACTCTGCTTGGGGCTTGTAATACTATGTTGGGGGGCGGGGGGGGGGGTGTTGTTATGAGGGCATTTAAGAAGGCCCAGGACAGGAAATATTGAGGAGGTCATGGGTAAAGGAGGGCATCACTGACTCCAGTCTGCCCTGCACAGAGACGTGAGAGGAACTGGAGTAAAGGCTGATTGGTTCACGAAGGCTTTGCATTCTCACCCGGTACTCAGTAAACTTCAACCTGTCCAGCACAATTCAAACATGCCTCTGGAATTAGCCTGTTCGCAATTCAGTTCCAAGAGCTGAACTGGGCAAGGGTTCATTCCACTTCTTGTGGCCAAAACATCTTCTCCCAGAATAGAAGCATGTCACCATTGCAAAGGAGTTCTTGCTGATCAAGTTTTCTTGTGATGCTGCCACCTAATAAGTCATAATTGTATCCATAAAGTATCATGTGCTGATAGCACAGTATAGGAAACTTTATAATATCAAACTTACAAGGTCAACTTTTCAATTGTGCATTTCTTCTTTGTTCTTTATATGTATACTTCCAATCTATGAAGATAACCTTGAATCGACCCACAGAACCGCGTAGGTATATTTAACCTCCTCAAGATGGCCGCTAGGATGAAATGACATAAAAGATCCAAGATGGCTGCCTATTTTGATGGGTTGCACATTTTGATGATTGCTTTTGTGTAACAAGGATCCCCAGTCATGGCAGCGCATATATCCAGGTTGGGTGAGCCAGTCATTGCTGTCCTTCTGTCTTTATGCAATGTGCTGTGTGCTTTACACTTTTGGAGAATTGCTGTTTTTCAATGATGAATTGTTTATTACATTTTTTGAGAGTTTTAATTAGCCATGTGTCCACTATAGTATTTATTAGCCATGTGTCCACTATAGCACAATACGTACAATGTGCATGGAGAGTAATTTCAGTTTTATCGTTTAAAGAACTGGAACTATTAAAAGTTTAACCTCATGTTCTAGTATTAAGAGGCATTTCAATATATAATGACTTTTGAGTATTATTGTGGCATTAGGTCTAAGGGAGATTAAAATTTGTCTTGGCTACGCCTACCAATGGAGAGAGCACATGCACCTGGGTTGTGTTAAGTAATCAGCCCAGGTGCTTAAAGGTGTGTTCCTGTGTTTGTCTTTACGGTACGGGGCTGAGATTGGGAGCACACACTGAGAGGGCGAGTTTGTTTGTTTTGTTTGTCAGCGCACAAAAGACAAACATGGAAAAACCACAGCTGAAAATCGGAGGCACTGGCCAGCTGAAAAGCTGTCGCTCTGTTTTGCTTTCTTTTGTCGTTGTTGTTTTAGTTTATTGTTTTTGCCTGGAACCCATGAGGGGGAAAGGGGAAGGTGTTTATTTGGTTTCATGTTGGTGTGAGTGCGCTTTCTCTCCTTCCATGTGGCAAACAGCAGTGCACACCCAGAACTGTCACATCTCCCTCCCAAGTGTGTGTCACAACATGTGACAATTGTACTTAAAGGTACATAATTGAGTTGAAGTATTTGTAAAAAAAAAAACTTTAGTAAATTTGTTTTGATGGACATTTCTAGGTGTCCTGGACATTGTGTGTTATTACAACACAATTTATTATAATTAACTGACTCTGCAGTATGGGCTGTATACTGGTGCTATCCATGATTTGGTTGCGACCAATGCAACTGTGTAGTCCAGTCTTAGTGAAGAAGAGCAGATGTGGTGCAGGCTTTTCTGGCCCAGTATTGACTCAGTCAAGGTATTGATCAAGAATCAGGTTGAGTTTAGTTGTATTTTTTAGCACTGGACACTGCGTTTTAGCACTGGACATTCTCGAGTTGGGTCCTGGGGGACCTCTGTATATGCTTGTTCTCGTTACAGCCAAACTCTTAATTAGGGTTGTTGAACACATGTTTTGTAGGTTCTTTCATAAATTGTATCCTTACTCTTGTTAAAACAATGCAAGTTTGGCTCACTGTCTTTGAATTCTTTTGTATGAACCAAATGGCTTGTTTCAGTACCCATGTGTGCACTGTAGCACAATACACACTATGTGAACATGGGACTTATTCTTCATTGGATGCATAGCTATTTCTAACATAATGTGGCATAAGAGGGTAATCCAATCACAATTTTAATCCCAGAATTTTAATTGGAATGAAAACCAGCATACATAGGGGTCCCCCAGGACCAAATTTGAGAACCGCTGGGTTACAACACAGGTCTGCATCCACACCGGCCATTTTAGGACTATTGAACTGGACATCCCCTGTTTTCAAGGAACTCAAAGTAGAAGGAACCAATTTGTACAAGGCCTGCAGTCTTTATTTACAATCCAACACTGTGTTTGGCCCAGCATGGTGACCTTGGCTTTTCTCTGGTCCACTCTAGGCTGATAATTTGATGTATTTGATGACACTTTCAAATGAAACATTTCAAGAATTCTGAATCGGCCCCATTCTTTGAAGTTCTTTCTGTTCTTAAACAGCCATGCAAGTACTTAAAGTTCTGGGTAAAATAAATTACCTCAGAGTGCTGCTCTGAAGACAAAAACACAATTGACTATATTTCAAGAAAATCCTGAGCACTTAACCTCACTCTGTTTCTAAAACAGCTTCCCTGACACTCAGGCAGCAGCAGCTTGGGGTATGAGACTATGACCAATGGAAGCTGGTGGACAAGCCTCGCGGCTTCTGGGTCCAGGGTTGTCATTGCCGATAATGCAGAGGGCCCAGGCCACCACTGCTTCAGAAATGTCCTCTCTGGTAGCTGCCATTGCCTGAGATGCAACGAAAGCATGTACTTTGCCAGGAGTTTTCCACACCTGTGACTATCCAACATCTCAGCAAAGCTGGCTAACTTCACCTTGACATTGAGCTGTTCGTCTGTAAATGCTCTGTATGTCTGTGCTATCGATGCTGGGCCGTACAGGCCTCTGTCCTTGTCCAAAAGACACATGAATAGGGCCAACAGTTGTTCACCATGTGACCAACAGGTCCACCATGTAACCTGCAGGGATTTAAACTTCAAATTCAAATCAGTGGTCTCAAACTCAGAGCCATGGAGGGCCATGTGTATGCTGGTTTTCATTCCAGCCTCAGATCTTGATTATATAATTAGTTCAATTATATGCTGAATTAGGGATGCAGGTTTGTATTGCACATAATGGTGACCCGACGTCTATGGTGACCCGCATTGTCTAAATAAAAATTTGATAATATTCTGTGCTTCAATGCAGTTAAATGCATATGGCTGAATGAGTAATTGGACTCAATTAAGGCAGCATTAATTGGTTGGAATGAAAGCCTGCATACACACGGCCCTCCATGGCAACAAGTTTGAGAGCACTGATTTAAATGGTTATCCTCCATGACTCCCCATAGGCACTTCAAATACATAGTTGAGTGACCAATCATGCAAATGAGTTTCTGATTTAGACATTTATAATAAAAAAAGATATTGAATATGGAGAGAGTCAGGAAGGAGAATGAGCATGGATGGAAGTTGAAATGCTGTGAAAAGCATGTCTTTCAGCCTGTGGTCCTCAGCCCTGGTCCTGGAGAGCTGCAGGGTCTGCTGGCTTCTGCTGTTACTCAGAACTTGAGCAGCACAGCAATTGATCAGTTGAAGCGGTTGATTACACAGTTAACTCAGGTCACCCGGTTTTCTGAGTCTGAATCGGTTGCTGACCAAAACCAGAATTTTATCATAAAAGGGCAGGTGTGAGTTTTAGCCCAGCACTTGGACACCTGATTTTACACAAAGTCTTGATTGAAGACCATGAACATTTAGTTGAATCATACATTTATTTTTTATGTTACTTTTTGTGCATAAAGGTTAAATCTTATATAACTGCTCTCATTTTTAATGTGGGCATTTCCCACTGCTTCTAACAAAGTTCATCATGTCCCTGTACAACATTTAAAAATACTGAAGCATGTTCACGGTAGTAAGTAAATGAACTGAATTTAACACGTGGGTATTGCTTGTAACATCACTGTCAGTCATTGTCTGTGCATAATTGGACGCAATTACTTTATCAACTTGGATTATTACGGCGGTGCAAATGGGATAATTGTTTGAGAAGGTGCTCGACAGAGAGGCTATCGTGACCTCTAGCTGGTGGAGGACTGAAGTACCACGCGAGAAAGCAAGGGGAAACAAACTGGTGGCCCTACACATGAATCATGAAATCTAGCAGAGGGACCTAATCGCACCCTAAAAAGCTTGAGCCTCATGAACTAAATCAGGGGTCGCCGCCCCTGGTCCCGGAGACTGAAAGGGTCTGCAGGTTTGTGCTTCCATCTTAGAATCAGCAACCAATTTAGACTCATGAAACCAGGTGGCATGACAGAACAGACAGATGAGACAGACTCGCCCAGGCAGGCTTGCCCGGGCTCTCCAGGCTCACGGTTGAGGACCCCTTGCACATTCAACACCGTGCTTCTCAAACAGGAAGAGAGAGTGAGAGAGACGGACGGAGTGAAGGACAGACGGAGCCGGTAAAGCAAGCTTCAGCTCGCACCACACTTTTTGAGCCTCTGCATGCGGCTCCTCCTGAAAACCGCGGGTTCCCGGGCTTGCCCCCCTCACCTCGATGTCAATCTTAGGCCGAGCGATTTGCGGTCGAGCGGGCGCGCGCTTCGGCGCGGCGGTCTCCGTCCCCGTGCCCCTCGCGTCCGCTGCAGAACGAGTCCGGCAGTGAGTCATGACAGTTTGAAGGACAGTGCTGCATTATGGAGTTGTGCCCCTTTATCACCAACGTGGGGTGTGGCTTCGTCAAAGGTCCAGTGTGCCTCTTAAGTGAACCTTTACTTGCGTGCAAAGTTGATGTGTCAATTAAGAAAAACAGCTAATAAATCCTCTGCGCTAAAATTGACAACCACGCCAGCAAGGTGCGGCTGTCACCTTGAGGACTATCAGCGAGTACATTGAATGGTGTGATGTTTCCGTTGTGAGGCTGGTATTTACACTGGAATAGCATGCAGTGCAAGCTTCTGTTCCTGATGAACTTCATACTTGCCTTCCACACTGTCTGCGGCCTGGATCTCCTCAAAGTCGTCCTCCGCTCTGGAACAGAGACAGGCACACTGCTTATTAACGTAACAGACAAACAAGCCTGTCCCATAATGCCACCTTCATCTCTCTGCTCAGACTCAGGCAGGCTCAACCGGCCGCCATCTTAAAAGGTGTCCCAATACCCTGGAAACGAGACGTAGGGCTTAGACCCCCCCCCCCCCCTCCCCACCCCCTGCTGCCCCCTTTGGGCTCAAGCACTCCTTCAGTCAAGTGTGGGGGAGCCGTACAGCCCATCTCCCACAATTCTTTGCAGCGCCCCTCCCCAGAAAATGTAGCAACTGCAGTGTAGTTCTGGTAAAACACCTTGTTCACAGGTGCAACAGCAGTGCCCAAACACATTCAGTGCTACAGCCTTCGGAATACTCTTGTCCTTCTCTCTAAGTTCTGTATGACAGCAGCACAGGGACCTGTGATTGATGAAGCCGTTTATATTAAAGTCAGACATGGCCTAAACCACAAATAACCTCTGTATCAACAGTTTTCTCCCTGAGAAATAGCATGTTGTTTATTCATTCTACTCCCAGTGGCTACCTCATCTTCTGATTGGCTGAGATGCCGAGCCAAATGAAGCCTGTCATTTGATTGGTTGAGAGTGTATTCTGGTATTTTGCAGGACTGAGGAGTCGCAGACATAAATTCCTTCACTTTTGGCACTTTTACCTTTGTTAAATGACCCTTTCAGTAGCGATGGGAAAGGTTTTTTTTATAAAGGAATATCTCCCTTTATATTTTTTCTAAATTGTATCTCCATTTTTGTGCATGTTTTTGATTGGCCAGTTGGTCAGTTTTTGTGTACAATGCAGGCTATTTTTGGATAGGAACCATTTTAGAAAGGATGTTTCCAGTGAGCTGCACACAATGGTTAGCACACAGGTTCTGGGTTTAAAACAAGAAAATGCACTACAAGCAGCTTGTAAAGCAAAAGTTATGATATTAAGGCATTGAATTTCTAGTGTCCATTCAAAATAATAAACATGAAAATCCATTTTACGTTCTTCTTAATGTCTCAGTTCTGTACTCCCAAGTTCAAAGACCAGAGAAGTGAGGTTTAGATGCACACTGCTTGTTCATGCATGCCTAATGTTAGCCAAACTACAAATTGAAAATTAAGTGACAATTGTCATGAAATGGAATACTGAAATGGAAGAGTTCCGCCCTGAATTTACGGATGAGGAGTTGCAACGGACGCTGAAATGCTAAGAGTTTGACAAGGAAGGTAAACTGCTATGCAGTCATCCCGTTTGAGGACAACTACTCACACTTTCAGTAGATCTGGGCTGTGTAAATGCAGCTGGTGAAAGTGACATGACATGTGAGATGTTTTTGTCTTTTTCCACCCACAAGTCAGCAGCTCAGACAGAAATACTCAAATAGCCAGGCCGGTACAGAACTGGGAGGGCCAGAACTGAAGCACACGTCATGGAAGATCCAAAGGGGTGGGGCCAGGGTGCCATTTAGATCTGTCCATCCAGCCCACCCTTCCCACCCATCCCACCCCGCCCACCCATCCCTACGCAGTTGCCTCAGGATGGATGTTGTGCAAGCAGGAACCATTTTCGGTCCTGTAGATTTATTGCTGCTTTGAGGACCTGCTCCCAAATGCAGCTCTGGTGATACAGGAATCCATGCCAGTTCTTTCCTTGAGCGCGGTGATCTCAAGCTGCATGCGTCATAGGAAACAGTTCCAACCGATGGGGAGATTGAATGTCATTAAAAAAAAGGATAATAAACATGTGTGAAAACCTCTGCAAGCCGCTCTGGAGCTGCTGGAAGTGTATTGTCTTGTTTTAAACTGCAAACCCCAGAATTCTTTGTGGAGACAACAGGAAATCAGAAACTTCTGTAAATATTTAAAAAACCCCTCATTGCACACAAATACTTTTTGAAAACATACGCCAAAAACTGAAATAATACCCAGAACCTCCAGAATTATCCCCCTTTAAGGAGTTTGATTGACAGGAGGACAAAGCTTGTATTTGGTGAACTTACTGTGTGGGGGTGGGGGTTGGGGCCGTGGTGGATAGGGTTCATGGGAGGCGGGGGGAGTCTGAAATTATTTTTCAGCCCGTTCCAGTGATTATCTGTTCATAGATACAACATGACTCTAAAAAACTAGCTGTGGAGACAGAGGTGCTCCAACAAAGGTTACTGTAAATGTGCACACCACCATACTCATAAGAAATAACCTGTGCTATGTCTACAATGCCCTCAGGTAAGTTTTCTGTACATTTCAAATGACATGATGGTCATCACATCACTGCACGACACCACAATGTGGACCTGTAAACATACTCACCACTGCACAGACACACACACACACACACATACAAAAACAGACAGAGCGCTGTACATACGCACCACTACACACACACACACATAGCACTGCACATATTACTGCACACACACACAACACTGTACATACTCACCACTGCACAAATCTCTGTACCTCTGAATTACACAGTAATGTTAATGTCCTTACACATCAGAACCAACTAGGCACTATCATCAGAAAACAACATGACAACTGGAAGATGGCTGCTTGTAGATTTGCTAGATTGTGAATAAGATGGATGAACTCAAACAGCCTTGAGTATCTGTGCATATGCCCTTAAACTCAATACACCAGAACTTTAGCATTAGCACTGACCCCTACAGCCTGCTCCATAACAAGTGTGACACATCAATGAACTTACACTTTAGCATTAGTGCTGACCCCTACAGTCTGCTCCATAACAAGTGTGACACATCAATGAACTTACACTTTAGCATTAGCACTGACCCCTACAGTCTGCTCCATAACAAGTGTGACACATCAATGAACTTACACTTTAGCATTAGTGCTGACCCCTACAGTCTGCTCCATAACAAGTGTGACACATCAATGAACTTACACTTTAGCATTAGCACTGACACCTACAGTCTGCTCCATAACAAGTGGAACACATCACAGGGGTGAGAGCAGCAGCATAGTCAGGAAATTCAGTTTGTGGGGGAGGGGGGGTATGGGGGGGTCATTTTAAATGGGCTTTTCCAGTTTCCCCCCCCCCCCCCCGTCCGTCCGTCCCGCCACTTAATGTGAAGTGGCTTCAAAGCTGCACTTCTCGGGGGCGATTTAAGACTTTTTGTTTGCTTATAATCTTGACCTACTCTCTGGGATCCCAGCATATCTGCTGCTGTGGCCAAAACACAAACTGTGAGGTATACTGGCCGCGCTCCAAGGGACAGTGAACTATTGAATCACACACTAGACTACCGTACAGGAGGCATGGGGGGGGGGGGGGTGGCAGGTGTCTTGTTGTATTTCCAGCCTTGCCCCCCTGTCGAAAGGCCAGGGGTGAGCCGTCTAAAGGGCGGGGCTGAAAGTGAGACCCGCGCGCGGGCCTATTTTGATCGGGCGCGCACACCCGCAGATTGCTGGCATTCTCTGAGCTTCAGTCCGCAGCCCTCAGAGACGCTCCGCTCCCTTAGCCAGTCACTGGGGGAGTGTGGTGAGCGGGGCGCCACAAAAAACACACTCATATTAATAATCATTTACATTATTAACCAGGAATGGACCACTGAGATCAGCATAATGCACAGGGGAGAGCGTGTGCCTGATCCTTTGCCTACATGTATGTAGCGGTACTGCCTACACATAGCCTATGTAGTACTGTAAACACACGTGTTACTGCTGTCAATAAATACTTCATTACTTTATTTTCGCAGGTCTATAACACAGTGTTTTACATAAAGCAATGAAGTTAACACAAAACAGTGGCCACACGCCAATAAAAGCAAATTAGGCAAACAAAAAAAGGTTACAAAGAAATAAAAATAGACTTCTGAAAAAGGGCTGGATCTATGACTACAGCCTGCAAATACATGGCACTGTTTCAAAAGCAGTCATTTATCGCTTTGTGAATGCTAAAGGTTCCCCCGTTTGTTTTGGTTTAGAGGACCAGCTGCATGGTGCTCTGGTTGATAATCCAACAAAGGGTGACAAACAACCCTTTGAACCGTAGTTTTTTTTTAATGTTTTTTTTTTATTTATTTATTTTTTTATTCTATGGTCAGAGTTCTAGAACTCAATTGCTTTCAATTACTAGTCGTGATTGTTAAATCAGCATTAGAATGTGCAGTCAAGAACATTCTAATCACATATTTGTGATCTCACACCTTTAATGGTTAATTAATTTTAAAATATGCATTAATGGTCTATGAGGACATTTCAGTTAATGAAATGAACTTCATTACATTTCCTGAAAGGACCTTTGTTATGAAAGTGACAATATCTCTGTAGCCTGGTCTTCTTATATTGTTTATATACTGCTGACAGAATAAGCGCCCATTACAGGACGGTAAAGCATGATCGGATTTGGCATCCAGATACTGGTAGAAATAACTTGTCATAAAAAACATTTATCTGTCATCGGCTGAACAGCCACAGGTAAAAATTGTAACTACATATGAAATGGCTACTGTGAACTTGTACTTTGTATCTTTCTTGAAGACAATGGTTGACTGAATCCATACCAATAACGGGTCTTTTTGACAGTCGATGCTAACAGTTGGTCCTTCATGTTTGGTTTCTACACTGATATCTGCTTCTCTTAACGTCCTGTTATTTTCTGCACTCCGCAGAAACTGCATCCTCAGTGTAGGGTATGTATTTTTGTGGTTATGATGCATACTGTTAAGAGTAGTTCATCTTAAAACATCACACGGATTTTCTCTGCTTTGACGGCTTTATGAAACATAGGCCCATCATTTCGTCAGAATGAGTTTAAGGGAGAGCGGGGTAAAACCGTGGGGTAAAATGTAACACGCACTTTTTAGGGAGATGCATCCAGCTTGAACGACCTATTTCTCATTGTCTCCAACGAAGAGTTCAATAAATATTTCGGGAGTTATTGCCCATTTGGCTACATGCAAGTGCACTTTTTTTACCGGAAGTGTTTTCAGCAAATGTATTATGTGTGTAGGCCAAGGAACCCAAATCCATGTAATTATAAACATTCTTTTAGGGATTAACATATCGCATAGTTTTGATAAAGCATGCAGGCTTGCTGGGATTGCTAGCCAGGCAAAAGTGTATACACCCCCGGAACCGGAGAATAATGTACAATGTTGTATAATGTGATAGATTTTCGTTGATATAGATAGGCCACGAAAAACATATAACAGTAAAAAAAAAATGAATTAAAAACTGTTTGTATCATACCACGTGGAATTGTATTGAATTGCCTTACTCTGTATTAACTTTTAAAGCTATTAAGACTGTTAGATACGTACCCCACGCCATGTTATTTTTTACCCCAACCTCGGGGTTAAATGTAACATTTAACTCTCTGTACTTTTGGTGAGATTGCTATTGAATGGTATGTCCCAGAAATGTCATTGTGGTGCGTAATCATAGCCAAGGGATGTATGCTATTTGTTTTAAAAATGGTTCATCTATCTATAGTAATATTTTCAGAATTGAGCCAAATACGAAAACTGTTAGTTATTTCCCCGCTCTCCCCTACTATACGCCTAACATGTGTCCAGTAGCCTAGACCCTGTGTAGAATGCCAGGCTGCATGGGGAGATGCAGGTCACTAACCTGGCTGCTTTCAGGATACTTTTGAGTTTTCGGTCATCCATCCCATTCCCTTGAACAGTATCATCCATGTAGGATACGTTCAGAACCACCGCGTAATTCTTCCCTTCGTTGTTCGCCCAGTAGTCTCCCTCGGGGGTTTCGTAGCGCAAAACAAACTCAATTCTGCTGCCGTGCGTTATAAAAGGTCCAGCAAACGACAGCTTGAAGGAATACTGGTCTGTCTCAACGTCGTTGGAGCCCTGCACGTAGTCTGCAGGATAATCGAAGAATGTGCCCCAGCCGTCCATGGTGAAGCGAACGTAGACCGACTTATTAAAGCAAATGTTAAGGACTCGAATCAATCCAGTGAATGAAAGCGGGTCGTGCTCTACGACGGACACGGACTCCATCTCTATTTTGTTCTTTTGCACCGCGAGCATTAAGGCTGTGTCGGTCGGAACCTCGAAGTCTGGGCACACCTGGTAAATTGGTTCGTGGGGCGCGGGGCGGTAGCGAGCGTCCTCTATTTCCCATCTCGGGTCTTCCTCTTCGTCCGAGTCAAAAGCGACGAACTCTTTGACTTCCACCAAATCCCCACCTAGGCTGTCAACGAAAGACACCCTTCTGCTTGGCAAAGTCAGACGAATCTTCATGTACTCCACGGTTTCGTCGAAGAGTGACAATCCGCGCTTTCTGGGCACGGGGGAGGACCTCGGCACGAGCGTGTAGCACTCCTCGTCGTCGTCCTCATCGTCTATCGCCGAGTTGTCCGTCTCTTCGGCAGATTTCGTGCTGAGAATAGTCTCCTTACTAGGGAGGTTTAAGTAATTATTCCCGTTCGACATCGTGTCTCTCCTGAGTAACAGCCAAACTGTCAAAAGTGCTACAATGTAGAATTCGGTGACTTAGCCTCCTGACTGATACAGGAAGGGAAGTATAACCTCACGCAGTGTTTGCTCTAATCACAGAGCAACGGGCATTGCAGGGGGTCAGGTTTTCTTGCCCAGCATAGCGCTGAGTTACAAGTGAGGAAGGGCTGCACCGAAGACGTAACCCCACAGGTCCGCTCGCGCCGCGGGTAGGCTAATGGAAAGAATGGCAGCCTCGGGGCACCGACCGAACAGAAACAACTATCTAATTTTAGAATCTGGGCTCGCCCTTCTTGATGTGTACCGATTAGTTGAGGAAACTGGCAGTTTGTTGGCTAACTCTGGCCCCTCTTTCTTTTTTGGGGTTGTCAACTCTCTCTCTCTCTCTCTCTCTCTCTCTCTCTCTCTCTCTCTCTCTCTCTCTCGCATACAAACGCAGCAAAAGTAAAAAGGGAATTAATAACATAGCCTAATTTTCACAGTAAAATAAAGTATAAAATGTGGTCTGACAAAGGTTTATTTTCATTTTGATATGCGCAAAATTATAGTGATTCCCTATAGAGAGGAAATATTACTACCATCAAAAAAATACGCACATCCAGCTGAGGTGCTGAAAATTCGGGTCTATCATAAATGCAAGCAAAGCTCACAACACTTCTTCAGGTCCTGAGGGATCGAAACGTTTTCTGTTTTGCACAATAAAGGTGTGTGTCGAAGCTCACTAGCGTTGCCAGAAAAATATTAATAGTTCCAGTTTGTAGGGCTAATGGACTCGCTCTCAAGTTCTTCAACTCTAAATTAGTTATTGACTGCTGTCCTCTGCTGGCCCTCAGAAGAAACGCACGCGCCATTTCAATTAATTATTTATTTATTTATTTATTTATTTATTTATTTATTTATTTATTTATTTATTTATTTGTTTGTTTGTTTGTTTGTTTATTTATTTGATATTTATTTTATATGATCAAGGGACAGTGTTCATGCGTATACAACGGAATATTAACAATGATAAGATGATATATGAAATTGATAGCATTGGAACTTTGATTGGAGGTATGTGTTTCAGTCAGAAGAGCTTTTTGGCCAGTGGCGAGCCAGTGGTGAGCTTGATGTCAGTACAATGATACTTGTGTTGGAAATAATGTTCTACTTTAGGATAACTATTTGATAGGAGATCTTTGATGTTAGGGGGTTGTTTTGCACCTGTAAGTCATGGGGCTCTTGTTAAGGTCAATGGAATCCTGAATTCCAGCAAGGAGCAAGACATTCAGACTAATATCACAATAAATATATGCACGTAAGTCATGCATTTGTATTCGCATCATCATGCACCGACTGCTAGCTGCTTGGGGTAATAGCTAACACATGCACTAGAGAACATAAGAAACATGCTACAGTTGATCACTGAGTAGAAAATGCAAGCTTCACAACTTGTTTTATAGTAATAACAGCTATAGTGCTGTGCTGTATATTTATAGTATAGTGCTGTAAGTTTTTTTTTTTTTAATTAAAAGCATTATCTTATTTCGTTAATATATAACACATGCAAAGAAAATTATATGCACGCGTATCGAGTGAGAAGCATTTGACAAATGAACACACTGAAGGAGTAGCACGGCCGGGTTCATTTTTTGCTGGGAAGGGGGTCGAACCTAAGAGTTTGGGACTGTTTCTTATGGGAAGTTGCAATCAAAGTAATATTATAAAATAATAACTAGAAAAGACGTAATAAAAATACATTTCTATCAGTTAATCTAGATAACTGGCAAGTAGGGTGACTACAAGACTTAATTTTAAGGTGGCATCTGCAACCCGGCTACGCGACTCGCTTGCATCATAGCTAAATCACTCTATATAAGAGCGTCTGTGAACTGAATGCACTTACTTTAACTCAGTTGGTCCGAAGTTAGCCACGGTGTAATACACTGGCATTTGACACTTATACCTTGCAGTATAATAACGTGAGCAATCAAAACAGACAGCACATTGTCTTCATCGTCAATTCATAGCTTTTTAACTCAAGTACCAACATCAGATGCTAGACTAGTGGTGATGAATGGAATGATCAGCAGTTGTGCGCAATGACTAGAATGCACCACATGCTCTCACCTGCTGTTCTTCTGACCCCGAGGAAAACTATGAAAGCGCATAGGCACATATGTATAATTATATGTGGTTAAACATTTTCTATTTAAACCAAAATATTATAATATGAATACAGTTCGAATATTGGTTTTAAACAGTTTAAGTCCGCTGCTTTTATTTTGATAATAAATAGACGAAAACACACCGGTAGTTTCTACCGGAAGTGACTTAAATACCGGAAGTTTACCTTTTTCCAGTTAAACGCGGTATTATATGTAAAGCTGTCCATGTTGGTACGACAGAGCCGTGTAAGAACTTTAGTCATTTTATTTGGTTCTATACCTAACCATCTTATCTCCAAAAAGCAAACCAAAAGTCACCATGTCTCAGAAGAGGAAGGCGCCAGCCATCCCGAATTCCCAAACGAGATATTCCAGGGTAAGCATCCAAGCGCACTACCGTTCTTACTATTTATTTGGTTCCATGCGAAATATTACAATTGCTTTAGCATTTAAAAAGCTGTAGTCCTTTTCAATGAAATGCACATATGAATATATTAACAGAACACAACACCTTACCATCGGAGGCTCAGACTGCTGTGCTTACGGAGTTGTAATTTAGCTTTAACATAAGCAATTCAAAGTTATTAAACATTGAAAATGGCGTAACAAGACATCAATCGACGGATGCATTAAACACTTTTCTTGACAATTCGGTTGATTCTAAGAGTCTCATTCGAATTAACCACATTTCACTGATGGCATGTTTTAATCATGCCAATCACAAATCGGTGAATTTCGTGGGACCGCGAAGCGACATTTTCTGTGGGGCAAAGTTAGATTTTTGGAGACTTCATTCGCGCATTTGTCAGACTTTTCAGAGGTAACACGAGGAAATTTCTGACCATGTAAACCAATCCTGCCCCATAAATGTATGCTGACCGCTACCAAGTTTCCACATTAATGGAAGAACTGTTTGCAGACATAAATTTATGAAGTACAATATAAGTATTTTTATTTTTATAACAAAATATTTTAACATTGTTAAGTAGTAGAGAGTTTAGAGTCTCTGTATAGATTTACGTGTTTGGCTGGTAAAAATTAATAAATGAGTGATTCAAATTACTATGATTAGGCTACTTTCGACTGTGACATTTTTAGTTAACTAAATTCCTGACCCTTAGGCCTCCCAGGTGCTAGATGATTCGGGGGAGGACTACTCTTTCACTCAGCCCTCCTCATCACAGGTCCAGAGGGGCCTGGACCACCTAACTCCTGCACAGGTGGACCAAAAGGTACCCCCTCCTTCCTTTACAGCACTTTCAATTTTCTTCTTTGGTACATTTAAGGTCAGTTTGAAGGAGCCTTCTGCCACGTGCTGTGTATGAAACAGAAACAGTGTACCCGAATCGTTAAACCTGTATCACCTAAATAATTAATTAACAGAAGTGTTAATATCAGAATTGAGTGTCCTAACCTGTTATAATGTGCCCCACATGCACACACATTTGTCACCATTTCCCTTTAAATACAATCCCATTCGTTTTTTGTGGGCTGGTCTTCCTTAAATATAATCCCGGTCACTGTGTATCCCGGTCCTCCCTAAATATAATCTCAGTCTTGTATTATGTGGCGATATTCCCATTGTATTGCGATTGCGCTTGCTTTTCAGATGGCAGAGGTGGTGCAGTTCATTCTTATCAAGGATCAGAAGAAAATTCCAATAAAGAGAGCAGGTCTGTACTTGATTTCAAAGCACTGCGATATCACTAGTAACTGTTTTTCCAATTGCCAATTCAAATTATGTTGCCAAATGACTTTCTATTTTGTCTCTCTCACTGAAGACATTGTGAAACACGTGATGAAGGAGTATAGGAACATCTACTCTGAGGTTATGAAGCGGGTCACCAAAACATTTGAACGGGTGCGTCTGTATTATAAAACGCTAGCATTTATTTGTCAGGTATTAAATGCTAACAGATGTTTGTGAGATATGAAATGGTAATATACATCAGATATAAAATTCTAACAGATATGTTAGTTATACAATGCCAACCTATATTTCTCAGATCTAAAATGCTAACAGATATTTGTATGATATAAAATGCTGACATGCTGGTCAGATATTAAATGCTGATACATACTTGTCAGATATTTTAAAAAATTATTATTTGCCTAGGTGTTTGGACTAACGTTGCTGGAGATTGATACAAAGAATCACCTGTATATCCTCATAAACAAACTGGAGACTGTTCCGGCAGATGTATGCAGCGCGTGAGTCTACTGAATTTATACAAATGATACACACATCTAATTTAATTCAAATGCTGCAACCATACCTGATTTAATATAAATGCTGCACACACACCTGATTTAATACAAATTCTACACACCCACCTGATATAATACAAGTGCTACACACGCACTGGATTTAATTTGGCCATTTTACTGACAAATGCCACGTAGCTGGTTTAAGCAGTTCGATCCACAGTAACCCGTTTCATCTTTTACCCCTACTTTCATCCACTTTATATGCTGAGAGTTGTGCTGTTGAACAGTCCTATTTATGTGTGTGTGTGTGTGTGTGCGCCCGCGTGCGTGTGTAGGAACCCAGGTAACCCCAGGACCGGCCTGCTCTTCGTCATTCTGAGCATCATCTTCATGAAGGGAGGAGTCGTCAAGGAGTGTGAGTGTTCTTCCCATCTCAAAGAGCCATTACCCAACACTGCAGCAGCATGTGTTTGTATTTTACCAAGTAAAGGTCAGCAACTGTATGGCAAATATAACCTATTCTGGAGTGCAGTTACTGTTGATTGTGATGCGTATAGATGAGTATGCGATGTGTGTGTCTGTGTCTGTGTCTGTGTGAGGCCAGTGTGTTACTGTCCCATTTTTCTTTCTGTAGCTGTGGTATGGAACACACTGAAGAAGCTGAGGGTAGAGCCAGGGTAAGTGTGTAAGGAACTGCCTGGCATTAACCACTGCCTGTTAGACCAGCGCTAATGCTAATTCAGTACTGCCTGTGTGAACTGCACTAACACTAAAGCAGTACGATCTGTTTGAAACAGCGCTAACGCTAATGTACAACCGCCCAATGTTAATGCCAACCGCTCTAACCTACCATCGGGCCTACAAACTCATGGTGTGCTGTTTCAGTAAAATCTGTGTAAGTGACTGAGGTCCGTTACTGCATTTCTCACAGGGAGAGGCATGAATACTTTGGAGATGTGAAGAAGCTGATCACAGAGGAGTTTGTCAGGCAGAAGTGAGTCTTCCAGCTTAAATGAAATCATCATTAGCAGCATTCCCCTAATGCCTGGTGAGGCATTGAGAAGTACTTACGCTGTTGTTATGCTAATGTATGATAGAGGCATTGGGTAGAATGAATCCTCTTATAGCGCTAATGTTTATATCCAGAGGTGTCAAGTGCGACCCCCCACACCCAGACTGCCCGGTGGCTCAGTGTGTTAACGCAGAGGGCTGGAGAGCAGGAGGTCAAGGGTTCGAATCTCTGCCAGGGCTACTGGTGTGATCAGAGCAGGTTCCTCTCAGACTATAGGACAACCTGTTTATACCACACCACAGAGTAACATGGAGTCTGTCACTCAAAGTAACAGTCTGTCACTCAGAGTAACAGTCTCCACACAGTCATCATTGAATTTTGCTGTAATTTTGTCGGGGCAAATTTTGTAGTAATGTTCTATGATGTCAAAACTCAAAATAATTGTCTACGCTTCCTATAGTGCCACAGGAATATGAAGTTGTTCGTGTGTAGCAGGAACTGTAATGTGAGGGTATTTGTTTCTGGCAGGAACCTGGAGTATGTGCGCATCCCTCACACAGACCCTCCAGAGCACGAATTCCGCTGGGGACTGCGGGCAGAGAAGGAGGTGTCCAAGATAAAGATGCTGCAGTTTGTGAGCCAGGTGAGGAGGGTGTGTGTGTGTGTGTGTGTGTGTGTGTGAGAGAGAGAGAGAGAGAGAGAGAGAGAGTGAGAGGCTGTGAAATTGAGTGAGTGAAAGTGAGTCTGAAAGTTAAGTGTGAGTGAGTGAAAATGAGGGAGTCTGATCCCTTTTTTCTGCTTGCAGCTGCATGATCAGGATCCACAGAGCTGGTCTCAGCAGTACAGAGAGGCTACAGCAGACCCCAACAACCTTAGACCCCAAAATGTGTAGCACAGCGAAGCTATACTTTTTATAAACAATACTCACAACCCTCCTGTTTATAAACTGTTCACAGGCCTGTTGTTTATAAGCATGGTCATTTTCTGAAAAGGTTCATAATGTTGCAATGTCATGGGTTTGTCATGCTTTTACATTAGTAAAAGCTAGTAAAAGGCGATACTGCCCTGTATGTGTATGTAATTTAATTTTTTTACTTGCCTGAAATAAATGGGTCTTCCATGTTTCATGCCGTGTGAGTTTACATTGAAACCGATGTCATCCTCAGCTGTTTTCAGAGTTGGATGTCAATCCCAGCATACCCTTTGATTTTCTATTTTTGACTGTGTGTGTGTGTGTGTGTGTGTGTGTGTGTGTGTGTGTGTGTCTCCCCACTTACACTATTACACGTGATTGTGTGTGTGCCTGTCTGCCCTGGTTCCAGCACACCCGATCACATCCTCTATATTGGAGGCGCTCTTCTGAGCCATGTCCGTCCAACCACACAAGGACAGGAACAGTTTTTATCCCAGAAGTCTTTTTAACATCCCAGGACACTCCCATATCACCACCCCCCACCTTGACCCTACTGGCTGCCCATAACCACACACTTGCCAAGCTACCATGGGAGCTGCCCCGTCGTGCATTAAAGAGATCATCAGACTGCACACACCATCCGGACCCTTCCATTCAGAAACCCTGGGAGCTCTGGCTCCTCCCTCTCTCTGAGCATCACTTCCTGGTCACGTCTGCAGTCTATTCTGACCCCTCAGTGGAGGAATGATCTCCCCGCTGCAGACAGAACAGCAGTCAGAATTTGCTCTCATTCCTATAATGTTGTTCAGAGCTGTTGTCAAGTTGCTACTAGGTCTGGTATCACTGTATGTCATTGAAATTAAGTGTTAACGGAAATATTTCACAAAATGTTTATCTTATATTGTAAAACCTTGTGTATAATACAGGATTTGTAGACTTTTATTTTCTTAAATGGAAGTGCATTTAATACACCAGTAGAAGTTATCATCAGAACTTTGTTGCACAATCAGAGTACACACAATGCTCAGAGTACAACAAGACCACACACACTATGTCTCTACACTAGGAGCACAGACCACACACACACACCATGTCTACACTATAAGCACAGACCACACACACACACACCATGTCTCTTCACTAGGAGCACAGACCACACACACACACCATGTCTCTACACTAGGAGCACAGACCACACACACACACACCATGTTTCTACACTAGGAACACAGACCACACACACACACCATGTCTGTACACTAGGAGCACAGACCACACACACACCATGTCTCTACACTAGGAGCACAGACCACACACACACACACACCAGAATCTTGATCCCAGCACATTCTGCATACATTGTCGTACTTTGTTTCTCCCTGCATTTGGCAATAGGCTATTGATAAAATCCGTAGGCCTATACTAATAAACACCATAGGTTACGTTAAGGTTGACTGTTGCCATCCAAAACTGCTGAAAAACACGGTTAGCACTAAAAACAAGAAAATGGAGGAAGTCACAGAATCCGTGGCACCTGCAACTTCCGTGACAAGCACCCAGTCTTATTGATTAGTACACCTATATCCCAATAAAATCATGAAAACCCCATGAAAATCTTTATGAAATTATTATTGTTATATATATTATATTATTTTTCTCATCATTAGGCTATATTATTGGGGGTGTTATTTGGCCTGTTTTGTAATATCCCTCCCGTAAATTACACCTTTGGACCACACACACACACACACACCACGTTTCTACACTAGGAGCACAGAACACACCTCAGAGATCTACATTAAATGCACTGGCCATACAGTCTGGTTCTCGTGTACAGTCATAAGAACAGGTTCTGCAATCAGGGCACAGTCAGAACGGGTTCTAGAGACTTTGGTACAGTTAGAATGGGTTCTGTGGTGACGGGTACAGTCATAACAGGTTCTATGGTCATAGGTACAATCAGAACGGGTCCTGTGGTCTTGGGCACAGTCAGAACTGGTTCAACGGTAAGGAGTACAGTCAGAACAGGTTCTGTAGTCTCAGGTTCAGTCAGGAGGGGTCCTGTGGTCTTGGGCACAGTCAGAACAGGTTTTGTGGTCAGGGGCACACTTAGAACAGGTTCTGCAGTCTTTGGTACAGTCAGAATATGTTCTGTGGTCAGGAGTTCAGTCAGAACGGGTCTTGTCATCTTAAGTACAGCCAGAATGGATTCTGTTGTCAGGGATACAGTCGGAATGGGTTCTGTGCTTAGGAGTGCAGTCAGAATGGGTGCTGTGGCAAGGGGTACAGTCAGAACAGGTTCAGTGGTCAGGGGTACTTTCAGATTGAGTTTTGCAGTCTTTGATACAGTCAGAATGGCTTCTGTGGTCTTTAGTACAGTCGGAACGGATTCTCCAGACTTTGGTACAGTCGGAACCAGTTCTGTGATCTTGGGTACGGTCAAAATGGGTTCTGCGGTCAGGGGTAGTGTCAGAATTTGCTCTGCAGTCTCAGTTACAGCTAGAATAGCTTCTGCAGTGTAGGGACAATGGAGCTACTTTCTATACTTTCCACAGGAAACACAAGTGACATCTACAACACCACCCTCAGTGTGACATCTAGTTATAGTGAGCCAATTCTCTCACCCTGGAAACACACAACAACTTATAAAACTGGGTACAACCCATTACCTTTTCTCTTGGCCTTTTGTCCTTTTGTCGTCCTCTCATTCCAGGCGCTTGGACATTGTCGTTGGTCCTCCCACAACTCTGTGGAGCTTCTATAAGCCCATCTCCAAAGCTCCCACAACTTGGTGGAGCTCTCCTAAATTCCAAGGTTTACAGAAAGCCCAGGATTGCTGTTATTACCCTGGAGACTTATCTGAACAAACATTAAAGTCACTGTCCACGGCAAATAGGTGCTGCTGACTTAGCTCGCCTTACACTGACTTAGTCTACTTCAACCCACGTGGAACCTAGCGTACTCCCAGTGCTGCGATTGCTCACCACAAGAAACTGAAGCAAAACCAACTTTTTCTAAGCAGCAAAACAAACTTTTTCCAAGCAGAAAAAGGACATCTTCAGACGACCGAACAAGACAAAACCTCCACCATTGGAAACCTCCACAGTTCCCAACTCCACAGTTGTGTTCTCCCAAAAGCCCACAGGGACCAGGTACAACACGTGGAAGAATCTCCATAAGACTCACTAAACATCCCAGGCAGTAGCTGCAGTTTAGCTTAGTCTTAACTAAGATTAATGTGATTTTTTTTGTTCCTATTTGTCTGATCACCTGAATGAATTGTTAGCTGTGCAATTACTTGAATCGGCTCACTGTCTACACATAGTGTAACCACACGTGGTCTGTCTTTCCTTCCAGCTAACTCTCCAACTCGAACTCTAACGATCTAACAATCTTAATACTACCAGTAGTCAGTGAATAACCAGCTATTAGTTATTGTTGCGCTTATAAGTTGAAGCTATGCTTCGCTCTCACTTGCAGCCAAATTAGGTTCTTCAGACATGGATACCACTACACAAACGCAAGCAACAAGCTAAATTTGTTTTCTCCTTTGTTAAAATAACACAAGTACACGCACATGCATGTACAGGCACACAAGTGTACACTAACACTCACACTCCTACACTCATACAAACTCTCATACTTCCTGTAGCTTCCCCAGTTATATTAGCTTGTGTATGTTCTGTATTTTTGTACGTTCGTTTAATAAATTACTAAAACTGGTGTCAGAAGTACAGTCAGAATGTGTTCTGAAGCTTCGGGTAGAGCTAGAATGGGTTTTGGGCCAGAGGTACTGTCAGAATGTGTTCTGAGGTCTCGAATAGAGTTCGAACAGGTTCCAGGCCAGAGGTACAGTCAGAATGTGTTCTGAGGCTTTGGGTAGAGCCAGAAGGGTTTCCATGCCAGAGATACAGTCAGAATGTGTTCTGAGGCTTTGGGTAGAGCCAGAAGGGATTCCAGGCCAGAGGTACAGTCAGAATGTGTTCTGAGGCTTTGGGTAGAGCCAGGAGGGTTTCCAGGCCAGAGATACAGTCAGAATGTGTTCTGAGGCTTTTGGTAGAGCTAGAAGAGGTTCCAGGGCAGAGGGTGGGGAAGTGTCTGCTGGGATGAATCCTGGGAATTCTGTCTTCCACTTCACCGGACACAGAAAGCAGTGATTCCTTGAGCTGTCCTGTACAGTTCACAAGGCTTCATAAGGCTTCTTATTGTGCTTGCAGCTTCACTGACTGCCACGGCATCAGCCAGCATGCGGGAAGTTCCTTTCGGAGTCGATGTAACCAGCATGAACAGTACATTTCCTGGCTTTCCAAATATGAAAGAGTTCCCTGAAACACACCTCCAGCACCTTCTCCAGGCACACATGCGCACACACGCATACGCACACGCTCGCACACACACACACACAGCTACTTTAAGGTAAAACAACATACATTGCCGCTGTCATACATTTACAAAAGATGGCATAAAGCAACTCCGACATAAATCTGAAACCGCAGGGCACTGTGGACACTGCAGGTGCTGCATCTCTTCCGCCCGCTCCATTCAAAAGTGGTCTGGGACGGTCAGTAAGGCGTCTTCTGTGTCTCTGGTCACAGACACATTCTGCAAGAAACAAAACAGATCCGGAAGGATCCCTCACACCAGGGACGAGGGAGGAGAGCCACGTCCACTTACTGATTCATGATCTTACTTTCTTACTAATTTAAATTAGCCCCCTCCCACACCACATTATAGCTAAATCTACAGATAATCTCATAATTAACAGCTGATAACTAATCTACAATGGGCTAAACTACGAGAGACATTAAAAACGAATGTATAAAGACATTAGTTAATTTAGCCATGGTCGCTTACTCAGCTGTGAGTGAACTGCTCCTGTTAATCTAAACTAAATGACATATCAGTTTTTATTTCCCAGTGAAATTTTTTATTAGCCACAGCAATGTTAATCTACTGAACTATTCTTTGTGCTACCTTGTTAGTTCACTGTGCAGTTGTTTAATGGGTAGTTCTAGTCTTGTGCGTGTTTGATGTAATTAGTACTGTTTAAGTTTGTTACAGTTTGACTAATTAACTGGCCGTGTTTCCATATCAGTGAGGTTTCAGTTACCACAGAAGTGGAGTTTATTAAGCCAATTGTGCTGCTGAGCAAATGAGTGATGTCAGCTGTTTTATTCAGTTAGCTGTTAGTAGTGCTGTTTCAGTAATCTGTTAAAGAATTGCATACAGACTAAGACAGGGGAGTATAGAGAGAGGACCAATGTAGCACCATGTAAATGCTGTATTTTATGCATTATTGTTATGATGTCTATTATTATGTGTTATGGTATTAAGGTGCATAATATTATGGTCGTATGTTGGTAAGTTGGAAAGTTAACTTGTGTTTAATATTGTATTGAACTTACGCACATAGTTATTAGCCAGGTCTGGCACTGTTGCTGTCATATCCCTGGTCAATACACATGTGGATAAGAATTACATTCTGGATAAGAGTGCCAGCAAAATTAATGTAGAAAAGGAGGGAAAAAATCCTCCATAAATGCATGAAGCTTGCTAATCATGCTCTACAGGATGAGTCACTGGAGTGCAGCCCTGAATCAGCCCAACTGACTGACTGACTGACTGACTAAGTGACTGACTGGCTGACTGACTGAGTGACTGTCTGACTGGCTTTTGTATTCTGCTCAAATCTCTGGTCTGTGTCTAAATAACAGCAAGCTGTAAAAAAATAAACGTGTGTGTGTGTGAGAGAGAGAGAGAGAAAGTGTGTGTGTGGGTGTGAGAGAGAGAGAGAGAGAGAGAGAGACAGTGTGTGTGTGTGCATGCGTGCATACATGCATGCGTGAGTGTGTACATGAGTGTGTGTGTTTTTATGTGTGTGTGAATCTCTGCTTACCACAGGCTTCTCTCTGTGTGTGTTCACTGCTTCAACATTCAAGCAAAAGGATTCCACTTTGCAGCCTGTAACAGAAAGAGTGGGATGTGACAGGACTGAGTGGCAGGGTCATGTGACAGAAATGCAATGCATGGTTAGGGGCAGGTCATGGGCAGGTGCATGCAGGATCATGTGGCAAGGTAGATGTGGCACAGAGTGTCGGGTACTATGTAGCCCAAGGCCACTGTGACATGGTTGGAGGGCATTGGGTAGGGCAGGGCTAGTGGGCAGCAATATGCTGACATGGTCATGAGCAGTTTACATGATGACAAGGTAGATGTAGCACAGAGGAATGTTCTGGTACGATGATACTGACCATAGCCACATTGTGATTCAGCACCTGTTAGAGGCACTTGACATTACAGGATCCTCTAGTTACACAGACACAGACAATATGCTGAGTTCACCTCGGACACACTGCACACACTTTACATCTGCAACACACTGCACACGCTTTATACCTGAG
Source organism: Anguilla rostrata (assembly GCF_018555375.3). Classification (NCBI taxonomy): domain Eukaryota; kingdom Metazoa; phylum Chordata; class Actinopteri; order Anguilliformes; family Anguillidae; genus Anguilla; species Anguilla rostrata. Next base: position 8,417,176 of record NC_057945.1, on the reverse strand, counting down.
ACACACTGCACCCATGTTATACCTGAGACACACTACACACGCTTTACACCTGAGACACTGCACACACTTTACACCTGAGACACACTGCACACGCTTTACACCTTAGACACACTGCACACATTTTATACCTGAGACACACTGCACACACTTTACACCTGTGATACACTGCTCTCACACTACACCTGAGACACACTGTTCACACTTCATAATCTCTCTCAGATTCTGATTGTGTGACTGTGGCCTGAAGGCATATATGGCCTCAATAGGAGCAGGTGGGAGCCCATGATGTTTTCCCTGCAGTGCATGTGTGAATGAGCCAGTGATTATATGCGCTAAAGCAAAGCAGGCCCCCTGCTGAAGGTTCCCTACCTGCGTTCTTATCCAGGAAGTAGGCCAGCAGGCAGCGCATGACGGCCTGGTGACAGACCACTAGCACGTTCTCCTGGCGCTCCAGCTCCATGATGACTGGCTCCAACCGCTGCACCAGGTCCTCATAAGACTGCAGAGAGTCACACACACTCAGAGACAGAGACTGGCATTATATGGCCACACGCACAAACGCCTTTAGAGATGGAATGTGTGTGTATGTATTGTAGGCACTGTGTACTATAGATGAAGTGCAATGTAGACAGTGTGTAGTGTTTATTGTAGGTAGTGTATACTGCAGGTTGCCTGTATTACAGATAGAGTGTACTGTAGGTAGTGTGTATATAAATAGTGTGTACAGAAGGTAGTGCTCACTGTAGTTGCAGTGTACTGGTGGTTTGTACTGGAGACCTGTAGACAGTATGTATGAAGGTAGTGTGTACTGTAGTTACAGTGTACTGTAGATGGCGTTTACTGTAAGTAGTGTGTACTGTAGAGTGTACTGTAGGCAGTGCATACTGTAGTTAGGGTGTACTGTAAGTAGTGTGGTAGTGAGTACTGCAGGTAGTGTGTACTGTAGTTAGGGTGTACTGTAAGTAGTGTGGTTGTGAGTACTGCAGGTAGTGAGTACTGTAGTTAGGGTGTACTGTAAGTAGTGTAGTAGTGAGTACTGTAGGTAGTGTGTACTGTAAGTAGTGTGGTAGTGAGTACTGTAGTTAGGGTGTACTGTAAGTAGTGTGGTAGTAGTGTGTACTGTAGTTAGGGTATACTATAAGTAGTGTGGTAGTGTGTACTGTAGTTAGGGTGTACCGTAAGTAGTGTGGTAGTGAGTACTGTAGGTAGTGTGCACTGTAAGTAGTGTAGCGGAGTGTAGCACAGTGGGTAAGGAACTGGGCTTGTAGCCGAGTGTACGTTCGATCGGTAGACACTTCGTGACCTGCAAGGGACTACGAAATTGCTTCAGTAATTCAGCTGTATAATGGATACAAGTAAAGTGTGTAAGTCGCTCTGGATAAGAGCGTCTGCTAAATGCCTGTAATGTAATGTAATGTAATGTAATGTAGTGAGTACTGCAGGTAGTGTGTACTGTAAGTAGTGTGGTAGTGAGTACTGCAGGTAGTGTGTACTGTACGTAGTGTGGTAGTGTGTACTGTAGGTAGTGTGTACTGTAAGTAATGTGGTAGTGAGTACTGTAAGTAGTGTGGTAGTGTGTACTGTAGGTAGTGTGTACTGTAAGTAATGTGGTAGTGAATACTGTAGGTAGTGTGACAGATACAGTTACCTCTCCTTTGGGGTAGCGGTAGCGGTATTTGTCCTGGTCTCGCAGGGCAAATTCCTCTGGGTAGTTCTCCTGTATCTCCTCATACATCATTTCCTCACACACTCCCTACACACAGAGAAGAGAAATTGGCATCATGCAGTATGCATGTACACATCAACACACACGCACATGCTCGCACACACACAGCACATGTTCACGCGCACACACACACACAGTGTTTACATCAAACTATATACTCATCACATTTTGGATTGATTCAGTCACATACACATTTTTTCACTTCCCGCTGACTCAGCTCCGAGAAAAGATCTTTAACTTATGGCTGGAAAAACAACTTTAACTAACTGCTGACGAACAAACACACATACACACATGATTACTTAAAAATGATCCCTTTAGCGTACTCTCTCTCTCTCTACATATATACACACACACACACACACAGATACAGCACATGCACACACGGCGCACACACACACAGCACATGCACTCTGACTCACTGCATCAATCTCATTGAGAGCCTTCCAGGGCTCGTAGGGTACACCCACAGGCTGAGCGGTCTGGATGGTGCGCTTCAGGTGGCTGGTCCAGATTTTCAGATCCTGAATGGCCTGGCTCTGGATGAAGTCTCTTAGTGCACTGGCAAACTGAATGAGAATAGGCATCTCACACAGGGCGGCAGAGCTGTGGACTACAACTCCCATCAGGCAAACATCTGTGATGCTATGCCTTCAGATCAGTGCAGAGCTCTGTGTGTTTCAGATGGAGTTTTATGTGCAGATATGGCACAAAAGCCAGCTATGAACATTCAGTCTGTGCTAACCACTCTCCTGGGGGTTCAGTCAGAGTCACTGCACTGGGGGTGGAGTCAGAATTACTGCATTGGGGGTGGAGTTAGAGTTACTACACGTGAGTGGAGCCAAAGTTACTGCACTGGGGGTGGAGTCAGAGTTACTGCACTGGGGGTGGCATCATAGTCACTGCACTGGGGGTGGAGTTAGAGCTACTGCACTGAGGGAGGAGTCAGAGTCACTACACTGGGGGTGGAGTCAGAGTGAATGTGCTGGAGCGGAGTCAGTCACTATGCTGTGGGAGGAGTCAATGACCACTTGTCACTGTGTGATAGGAGGAGCCAATCACTGTGCTGTGATAGAAGTTAGTCACTACGCTGTGGGATGAGTCAATGATTACCTGTCACAGTGTGATAGGAGGAGCCAATCACTGTGCAGTGAGAGGAGTCAGTCACTGTGTGTTAGAAGTCAGTCACTTTGGGAGGAGTCACTGTCCCACCTTCCTACCCCGCGGTGAAAGGTCAGAGTCTCCTCCGATTCGGCCCTGCAGGTTGAGCTCACTCTCTCCATGGCGACACAGGTAAATGGAGCGTGGCGTGACGTGGATGTTCATGAGGTAGTAGACGATGCGGCTTTGGATGTGGTCTAGGACCCTGTTCACCAGGTATCGCCGGCCCACGTTAAAGATCTTTATGAAGGACAAGTTCCTGTAGGAAGTCACAGGGGCAAGAAACACATTCAGGTTAGGTTCACCACCAGGATATAAACATCTTTATGATTCATGGATCATTACTGACAGGTGTACTGTAAACCTGCCCTGTCTTCAAGCTCGTCACCTGTCAAAATCCTCATCCAGGGACACATAGGCACGTTTGTAGCAATCGATCCTCTTCTGGAAGTCCTCCACTGTTTCTTTCATGTCACGGCCCTTGTAATCTGGGCAGCTGAGCTTCACTTCCTACCGAAGCACAAGACAACTTCGCTTAAATACAGCAGAGTGCAAGACAACACACTTACATACTCCACAACACAACACAACACAACACAACACACTTACATACTCCAATACTCAACACAACATCATTTAAATACTCCAGAACACAAGACACCATTGCTTAAATACACCAGAACACAAGACAACATTGCTAAAATACTCCACATCACAACACAATACACTTACATACTCCAATACTTAACACAACATCACTTAAATACTTCAGAACGCAACACAAGATCACATACATACTCCAATACACAGCACCACCTCACCTACAGATTACAATATACAACACAGCATCACTTAGAAATTCCAACACATAACTCATATAAAATATTGGAATCTAGTATTGGGAACAAGTTCGAATTAATTATTGAAAAACAGGATCTTAAAGCATAGCCAACATGTTTTTCGGGGAATGTCATGTTTCTTGTAAAGGATCAAAGGGATTGTGGTGGGGTGTGTGATTTTAAGAGATCAGCAGTATATTCCGGGAGACATACTAAAGACATACTATGCATGATTTTTAGCCTTGCAGTTACTGTGTTTACAGTCGAAGAAGTCTCTTCCTCTATCCTCAACCCCACCCACTCTCCTCCCTTTTGATATTTTACATTAAATTTTCTACCATTTTTATTTTTATATCTTCGTTTTTACTGTCATCATTGAGGAAAAGCAATTCCAAGGTTGACTCTGGTTTTTGAGCACGCCCTGTCGGCTTGTTGTTCCACTTAGCTACACTTGCCCTACACACTGCCACTGCAGTAGCCAGCTAGCTACAAACGCTCTGCTGAAACCTGATCCCACCCCACAGGCTCTGCAGTCACAGCCTCCCCTTTCCACGCAGAATAGACCATCATGCCGAGAAACATCACAAACACATCTTAGAAGAAGAAATACAAACGGAGGAGCTATCCATTTACCTTCCTGATAGGGTAGAACGGCGTATGCACACACACACACAAACATGGGCACACACGTGTGTACACACACACGCACACAGTAGGAAACTGATCGGACACACACGTAGATGTCAGTGGAAAATTTTCTGTGGTTGACGTATTAAATGCTCATGACACTGTAGCTGGGAGGCTACATTCTGTCATGGCTCTATAATTTCACATGAATTAAATGTGTTCATTACACCACATGAAATTGAGAACCTCAAACAGCTATATTCCTCTGGTGGAGCCAAAATCCCAGGTTGCCATATCCACTTCACACGTGGTTCAGTTTCCAGCTGGATCAGAAATAAAGTCCCTTACCTTGATGTTTTCTGCAATGATATCTGGATCATCACATAAGGACTCCACAAAGAAGATCTGCAATGCAGAACCCAAGGTGAAGTGAACGTCTAACTTTAACATATCTAACCCAGATATGTCCTCAATGTGATCTTTAACATACCTAACTCTGAGATAACCTCTCAGTTAGTTCCACTTTGGTAAAAAGTGTCATCAATACAAATCCTTATTAAGGATCTTTAGCAGAACACAATCACAGCTGCGTGCAGCTGACTCTAGCCAGAATGTGACACAACGATTAGATGTTTGAAAGAACACAATAATAAAAAAATAGGGCTATATTTGGGAAAGTGTCTATCTTATCTATAGTGAATAAATATCCAAAGACTACATTATTTTCATAGCCTGTATAAATGGAAAGTGTTTATTAGTTCATAAATGCATCTCAAATGTCCATCTCAAAAGCTCAGTGAGAGGAGACCCTGTGTATGATTGGTCAGAATTCACAGGCACATAACACAGCCAATAAGGTACAAGCAATGTGCTTCTCCATAAAATCAGAATGGGACAGATGGTTTTTAGAGGAAAATCAGTATAGGAATGATAGGTGTTCTCTGTAAAATCAGACTGGCAGTTTTTTTCTGTGAAGTCAGTGTTGAAGCAGTCGTTTTGTTTTTCTTCCGTAAAATCAGTGTTGGAGAAATAGTTTTTGCCTGTAAAATTAGTGTTGGAGTAATAGTTTTTCTGTAAAACCAGTGTTGGAGTTTTTCTCAGTAAAATCAGTATGAGAGTAAAATCAGTGTGGGAGTTTTCATCTGCATAGTTAAATGAGGTATCTTTCTCTGTAAACACACCTTGTAGCTGTGCTCCAAGGCAAACTGATGGATCATCTCCCTGCGCTCACGTGTGGTGTTGGTGGCATCAAACACCTGAAAAAGAGAAGACATCAGAAACCTGACCCAATCAGAATCAGCTCTGTCTCTCCTGACCCAATCAGAATCAGCTCTGTCTCTCCTGACCCAATCAGAATCAGTATAAATGTATAAAAAGTAGTCACTGAAAAGGCTGGGTTCAACTGACTCTGCAAACCCTTTGAGGCAGTTGTGCATGAAAGCGTTGCTGGATTGTAGCATCTCTCTGTCACTGCTTGCATACGTTTAATAAACTTTATCAATTCTTCATCAAGACTGGAACTGGAAGATTTTCTTACACAGTTAAGACAATAATGTGGCACGGGGTATATTAGACACAGTTAAGACAGTAATGTGGTATGGGGTATATTAGTCGCAGTTAAGACTAATGTGTTATGGGGTATATTAGACACAGTTAAGACAGTATGTGGTATGGGGTATATTAGACACAGTTAAGACAGTAATGTGGTATGGGGTATATTAGTTACAGTTAAGACTAATGTGGTATGGGGTATATTAGACACAATTAAGACTAATGTGGTAAAGGGTATATTAGACGTAGACAGATGTATGGGATATTAGCATTAAGACTAATTGGTGGGTATGTTAGCACAGTTAAGACACTGATTTGGTACAGGGTATATTAGACACAGTTAAGATAGTAATGTGGTATGGGGTATATTAGACAGATGTGGTGTGCGATATGAGGAGAAACTCACTGCCACTTGTCCTTTCTCCTGACTGAAGAAAACAGGTATGTCTCTCAAGGCAGCAAGGGCGCAGGCTCTGAACACACAGAGAAACTGCACTTTACTACTCAACACACAGGGAACACACTTTAGCACATTAGCACTGAACACATGTAGAAACTGCATATACTCACCACAGAACACTTTGCACTACACTGAACCACAAGAACTGTACTACTACTCAACCAGGACACTTTAGCATTAGCACGACACATGTAGAAACTGAACTTCAACTCTGAATGCATGTGGAGAAACTGCACTTCAGTGCTAAATTCACAGAGGAACTGCATTTTAGCACTAAACACACATGGAAAAACTTTTCACTGTCTTTCAGAGCAAGGCCAATGGAAAATAAGGTACGGAAATAAGGTATGACATTTATACATGTAGAGGCTGAACACTAAGACACAATTGAAAAGGTGTTTTAAAACATTTTGTATAACACAACATAAATCTTTGAAACCTGTTCAAGTGGAAAGGAATCAGCCTTTTCAGTCAATAAAAAAACAAATAACAGGAGGTGGTTTTGTCCAGATTTTTATGATATATATTTTGATGGTATAAATGATCATTTTGCAGCGAATGTCGGTCTGCAGGAGACCAAACTCTGGGACATTCTGCAGCTCCACAGATTCGCCGGTTTTCGTACTTGCGAATCTTCATGGCCTCCTCGTTGTCTGGCCGGAAAAACTCAAAGCTCTCGTAGGTGGGAACTGCCTTTCTGCGGTACTGCCCGACGTTGAACACTGAGAGAGGGGCAGAGACGTGGCGTTGCCAAGGGTACGCATGCCAATCATTTCATCTCATCACTGCTAATACTTTAGGTGCACTTGCTTATGAACACAGGAAACAAAGATCCATCAAGACCATGCATGTAGGAAGTGGGACTGTATTGACATCTCCCATGGGTCCCATTTTTTCCAGTATCTCAGTTTCTTAGGAGTCATGAACACTGATCTTAGCTGAGGCTAGAGAGGCCTGCAGTTTTTTACATGTTCTTCTGGGGTCCTTTTGTGACTTCCTGAAAGAGTTGTCATTGCATCCTTGGAGAAATTTTGCAAGGCAGCCACTGCTGGAAAGATTTACCACTATTGTAAGCGTTCTCCATTCGGAGATAATGGCCCTCACTGTCATTCAGTGGTGTCCCAGAGCCTTCAAAATGGCTTTGTATCCTTTTTCAGACTAATGCATTTCATAAACTTTTTTTCCTCATCTCATCTGGAATTTCCTTTGATCGTGGCATAGTGTGCTTGCAGAAACTTTGTGGTGACTACTTCATTTTGATGGAAAGGTTCAATAAGAGTGAGGTTTAGATTCAACAGGGCTGGCTGCAGTTAAGCCTGGCTGTATTCAATCAGCTCAAATTATCAATTAAATTTGGTTAATCGGTTGCAGGAGTCAATTACTTTTTCACACAGGTGATGTGGATTTTTTTTTTTCATTAAATAAATGAAATAATAATTTAAAAAATATGTTTTGTGTTTACTCAGCTTCCATTTTCTAGTATTACATTTTGTCTAAACATCTGAAACCACTTAGTGTGACAAATATGCAGTAATAGAGGAAATCAGGAAGGGGAAAATTATTTTTTCACGGCATTGTAAACACACTGTACAGCAGGGTTAGCCAATGAGTAAGAGTCAAGGGCAAGTATCAAGAGTAAATAAGCTAGAGTCAGACTGTTGGCTGGCAGTGAGGACTGACCTTTGGTGACCACACCGATCCAGTTGAGATAGCGAGTGAGCTTCTTAGAGATGTAGGTTTTCCCCCGGGCGGGCAAGCCGACCATCACGATCATGGTTGGGGAGTTGGTGAAATGCGGCACGCAGGCTAAAAAAGCACAACACACCAGACATCTCCGCTTTTATCATAATGTATTACAGACGTACACCCACGCTACAAAAATGGACAGTTCATCCATTTTCTTTTGACTGCTATATTCCCTACTGTAGTAAAAGTGAATGGAGCTCAGTGCCCAGCTCGGTATACAAATAGTCTCCTACTCACATACTCACGTGCAAACGCACATATACATATATGCAAGCATGCATGCATGCACACAATGAGTGACTACTTTAGGCCCTGGCCATGCATTAGAAGCTGGGTCAATTGGTAGAGGCTGGGCTACAGGTAAAGTCTGGGGGAACAGGTGGAGATTGGGGGTACAGGTAGACACTGGGATATCGTAGCATGTAACCCAGAGGTCACAGGTTAAATACGCAAGTGTGGCCCTGTCATTGTAACCTTCAGGTGCTTAAACTGAACTGCTTCGGTAAACATCCAGCTGTATAAATGGCGACTATGCAAGCTGTGGAAGTCCCTCTGGATATGGTCTATCACAGTGGTCTCCAACCCTGGTCCTGGAGAGCTACAGGGTCTGCTGGTTTTTCTTTTCACCTTAAAATCAGCACCCAATTGAGACCCAAGACACCAGGTGAGTTGAGTTAACTGTGTAATCAACTGCTCTAATTGATTCATGAAGTGCAGAGTCACTATGAAAACCAGCGGACCCTGTAGCTCTCCAGGACCAGGGTTGGAGACCACTGGTCTATCACATGCCAAAACAAAGTACAGTGCCGTAGTGTTGCTGAGACATACAGAAAGAAACTCAGTCGACATTTTTTTCTGAACATCAAGGTGTTCACATTTCCTTTTATGAATTTACATTCAACATCCTCAACAATTCAGAGACATCTTGTGAAAGACACAACATTACATTATTCATGGTATTATAAATAAAACTAATGAAATTAAATAAATTATTGTGATATTCCTATTTCAGAGTGTCATAGTATTAAGCACAGAGACAGGCTGTACTAGGGCATGAATGTATTACAGAATGCATACGGTGCACAAGCCACATTGATCATTTTTTCAATATACTGTCCCTGTGCATTTAAATCAGAATTCATGGCAATCAAATCTCAGCCCCTGTTAACATGATATGATATAATCATGATAACAGCAACAACATAATTTCAGCAGTGGAGAACCCCAAAATGTGACAACTCATTTGATAACAATCTGCATGTCGAAACAGCATGCACCAGCATGCACACAGACACACACACTCACATACAATCAGAAGATCAACAGGTTGCAGCACTGGACTACAGCTTCCTCCAATAAAGCACCCTGTTTATCGCTATTAATGCCCAAAACCCCACAAGCTGGCCTGATTAGGTTAGAGATGAACTCTGCCCCTCACTCTGTTATGGTCATTAAAGTAAAGGAAAGTAAAGGAGAGAAGGAAAGGTGGAGGAAGGGCTTCCAGGAAAGGCAGAACAGACATCTTTCCCTCGCTCACCTGTCCTGCCACTTCGCACGCATTCCCTCGCTTCTGTCTTCTGTGCCTCCATTTTGAAAGGTATTCCAGCGAACCTGGTGAAGGAAGAGGCCGTTTCACTCAGGCTAAGACACGCTACTCGTATGCCACAGATCTTACTATAAATGCACCCTGTACTGCTGCCTTAGGAATCCCCCCCCTCTCCAGGACACACGATACCTTCACAGACTGCCAGGGCCCCCCCAGACCCCATTACGCTGCGGCCACACGAGGGGGGGGGGAGTTGCCAGTGACAAGAGCAAAGGCCAAAGGTCATCTTAAAAGGCAGCCTCTGCTCCGTTCTCGCCGCCCGCTACGTTTACGACCGCGTGGACTCTTACACATCAGTCTTATCTCTGTATTAGTTTTACTGTGAGGCTCACGCCCGGAGTTGTCATGAAGAGCCGTTAACTTTCTGAATGGCCTTCAGTTTAAGTGCAAATGTGCAAAATGCACCATTATAGTGCCTGCTATTGGACAGGAAGGAGTATTACTGAACGTGTGTGGGATTGTTGATCAGCTTGTTAGACCCACACACACATATTCACAAAAACTACACTTTGTGGTATGTAAACTACACTTTGTGGTATGTAAACTTGAAAATTTGGCGTATAAAATGTGCATGCGGTCACACAGTCTGAACTCAGTCCACACGGCTGATCCTTGTTACCATCCCGAGGCATAGAAAGAAACAGGTTCTCAACTTCAATCACGTTCTCAGAAACATACCGGGTGTGTCACTAGGCTGTAAATGAAAATGACACGCTGGGCTGGGGGGGGGCGTGGCCAGATCATGAGCGCTGAATGTGTTCAAAATCACACACTCATTCGCTCGGTAATGCTGCGCGCTGCACTGAGGCCGCCTGCCCAAGCGGAGCTCCGCGCTGCAGCTAAAATCAGTCGGTATTCTCCTGCAGAGTATGGAGGATATTTTTAGTAAGGTGACAGAGCCCTGATACACAGCTTCCATCTGCAGCTCACAGACTGCGTGTCTGCCTAACTGTGCACACACAGTCTCTCTTCCCTGTACTTAACTGTGTACACACAGTCTGTCTCCTTGTACCTATCTTGTTTCTCCTTAATGTATGCATCATAGTAAAGGCTTTTTATCTGCATGTTGTTCAATGGACTTAAGTGGACTTGATCCTGAGTTTGGTTACACTGTTGTAAGTCGCTCTGGATAAGAGCGTCAGCTAAATGCCTATAATGTAATGTAATGTAATGTACCTAACTGCACACACGGTCTCTCTCCCTGTGCCTAACTGTGCACAGTCTCACCATGTACCTATCTGTGCACACACAGTCTCTCTCCATGTACCTAACTGTGCACACACACAGTCTCTCTCTGTACCTAACTGTGCACACACACAGTTTCACACCATCTCCCTGGGTAAACACATTAATGTTACTGTTCAGTGAAGTCTGGTTCAGGGTGTTCCACAGAGTCCTTCTCCTGCTCCAACAGTGCCTCACCTGAACTCGTACTCTGAGTTGCATGTCCAATTCCTTAGCCATTGTACTACACCGCAGCCCACAGCTGGTTTCTTTAATAGGAGGAGTAAAGTGTGGAACATTCACAGTATTAATCCCAGATGAAATGCATAAACCGGCCCGCGTTCCCACCTGTTTCCTCCGGTGACCTGTAGCCATGCAGCGAGAACCGCGCTCCCTGGAACCAGTCAGTCCAGCTCTGCTTCTCCCTGCCGCGGCTGGTGTCGCACTGTAGTTCCTGGAGAAATTTCCCTGGAGAGTTTCCCCACCAACCCGGGATTGGAGGTCTGTCCCCCAGCAATCTCTACAGGCCCAAGGCGTGAGCACATTTGCCCGGAACACAAAAGCGCGTATGAATCTGCAACTCTTCACCACTCAAAACAGAGAATTTCTGTGTTCCTCCTGTGAACACTTTGGAAGAACTGTGTACAAGAAGAAAAACAGCTGACTCAACAAACATCACGGAAGTGGTCACATTCTTCCCCCATTCTCTCCACTTTTGTTCAAAGGGGCAAATTCATTTTTTGCTCACAAGCGGCGATGGTTTCGCAACCATTAGCTTAAGACAGCTAATGTGCAGACACACTGTGTGCCAGTGTTGCTGTAATAATTTTGCAGTCTTTAAACTCTGGATGAGTGAGTCAGATAAAAAGTGTGTGTGTGTGTGTGTGTGCGCATGTGTGTGTGGTGGGGGTGGTTCCATATGCCAGGGAGAGAAAGAAAGCATGTGTGTGTGTTACATTAAAAGCATTCCCCCCTTCCTCTGTTCTCTTCATGTGTGGTGCTGCTCCAGGAAGTGTTCTTCCGCGTCATAACTATAGTTCCCCCGTGGGGATACATCTGGGATCAGCTTGGGGGAAGGCAGGAGAGTCCCTGAGGCGTCCGCCACGGGGTTTTTCCGCTCCTCTCGAGGTTCGATGCAAAACACCACCCCAAGCACCCTCCCCTCGCTTTGCACAGAAACCTCACAGCAGTGTTCAGGTGAAAGGCCTTTCAGGAAGCGCCCGACGCGGGGCGTCAACCCGCCAATTCGCCGGAGCTGCAGTCACATTCCGAGAATTATTCATTATTTGGCACCAAGGCTTTCTTTTTTTTCTTTTTTTTTTAGAACACCAGCGTTCCTATCAACACGCCTCTCACAATAACCTGCTGGTTTCGCCCTCCCACTGTGCGCCAAGGCCTCTCTAAATAACATGCCTGTTTCTTTAAATGAGCACTCCTCTGTGAGACAGGACTTCTCTGCCAGGCCCAGCAGTGTTGCCATGTTGGTAGGTAATGGCCAATGTTTGGGGGATTGTCAGGTTCCACAGATTTGTTATTGGCAGTGGGGGGGGGGGGGGGGGGGGGCGGGAGGTATTTTTAGATTGGGGTATATAACTATTTGTTGTATAAATATGCATTTTTAAAAGGAATAAATGCCTTATGAAGAAAGCCAAACGTTCCAACTTATTTTTCGTTGCATTATTCTTTGAATCTCTCCCATCCCACCATTTTTTGAACTCACCAGCTGCCATTAATACATAAGATAATAAAAATAACTGTTGATGTTTTAGTAACCACCATTTACCCTCAGGGCAAGGTGAAGATGTGTACACCAACACAGCATGTAGACGTACAGGTCTGACCAGTAAAAAGGCACATGAGCAGCTGCACGTCAGCCTTTTACTCTTTTAAGATACTTGTCAACTCTTATACATGAAAGAGAGGAACTTATATCCACTCACTAATGCATATTTTAAGGGTATATAACAATAAAAATATAACCAGAAATACAAAACTATATAAAATGTACAATTTATAAAAGACAGTACTAAGAACCTCAATAAGATCTGTCACTACAGCCTGTTTGAACATCTTCTTACCAGACTAGAATGTTTACATTAATCTGAAACATTCCTACAAGAGTTGAAATATTCAACAGCTACGCTTAAAAACTGAATCAACTCTCTGGTTGCACAGAGCAATTAACACAGAAAGCTATATCACACACTTTTTTTACAGAAAGGATATCAAGCTTCTCTGAATCAAGTGTGTTGATGTCCAAAACCATTGTGTAAATTAGCATATCAACATATCTAGCAACTGGGTCCTGATTGATGCTGTGCTCAAAAGTCAAATGACGAGAGAGAGAAGTGAGGGACTAAATGAAAGAGAAATAAGACATTATTCTGTAAGATCCCCTGCTTAGCAAGCCTTGCTTTCAATGTTCATACAATTTCATGTCATAATGAGTACCACATTTTACATATTTACTAAATTGTCATTAAATTGAAGGAATATACTGACAACTGAAGTACTTGCTCATAAATTAGATTGATTGTAGCCCATATGTGCTACACTGTTCAACAAGAGCACTTGACTGAAAAGTATGATCTCTATCTGTAAGACCATGTCAATGACAAATGTTTGGACAAGCAAATTTTGTTTGGGACTCCAGTGTTACATTGATTCCAAGATTTTATTTTATTTTGTCGGACACTGGAGGACTAAATGGTCCCAATGTTTAACAAACTATGACCATAGGTATCTATTCTGCAATTGTGATATACTAAGTTTGGGGAAAGGTGGATTTGTATTCCATTTTGACCAGAGAAAGATGTTCCTCAGCTTTCCTGTGAAATGGCAGAGACTGTGAGACGTGGCTCTGAAGCCAGCTTTGGGTCATGGTCATGGTTATGCAAGCTAAGAAGACAACAAGCCAGAGAGAAGCCCTCCGTCCCTGGGTGGGCTCGAACCGCCAACCTTTCGGTTAACAGCCTTCTCGGTTAATGTGCCACCACCCTACGTAAGAACGTCAGGCACCAAGGCGGTGTCACTTCCGGTAAGTGGTGGCCCTCGGCTTTTACTTTACCTCAACTGTACACGTATAGCCATTTCACCACTCATGTTGTGCACCTATGTATACTGTCATTATTATTAGACACACTGAACAATAAACTGCATTCATTTTAACCTGACGTTCCACTTTGACTGTTGCCGCTGCACACCTAGCAGTTTTAAGGTCCTAACATACAGACCAGACAGAACTCAGGATATCTGCACCCCGCAGTCACTCACCTATACACTAGTGCCGTAGCAAGATGCACTACTGTATCTACGCAAGCTCACGCGCACACACACACACTCACTCACACATGCTCACGCAGGCACACACACACATACACACTCACTCACACATGCACATTCATACACGCACGCACGTACACATGCGCGCACACACACACACACGCACACACACTCATGCACATGCACGCACGCATACATGTTCACACACACGTACCCACACACACCCCTCAAAAGAACGCCAGAACGCCTGTCACACAAGGAAGACAATTCCACACAGGCAAGAACCGCAGCCGCACGGTCAATCGATCACGGTCGAAACTCAAATGAAAAAAGAAATCTTCAGAACATGCATCCATCCTAGATTATTTATTTGGGGATTTGGTACAAAATTCGAAAACAGGAGAATAAACTAACAAAAAAAAAACCAGTCATGAAACGTAAAGAGCCTCTCGCCAAAGGCTTTAAGGCTAATTGATATTGAAGTTCCCATTCAAAGGTACTCTTTATCCCCCCCACCACAACAGTGATAAACTCCGTGGCTCAAAGCCCTTCCCGCAGATCTGCGTGACGCGGGTCAGCTAGAGGGACGCTGAGAGGCGACGGGTCGGGTTCCCACAGCCGCGCGTTCCAGCTGTGAGGCAGCGTCGCGTCCCGTCGGCCTCAGAGCGCGCGCTAACAGAGCAGAGCCTGATGGGTACAGGCCGGGTCCAATCCGCGTGAGGGAGGAGCGCCCCCCAGTGGTCTCCCCCGGCGCAGACCCGAGGGCAGGGAGAGCCAGGGCAGTCGGTTCAGCAGGGTTCCCTCAGGGTTCTCTCAGGGTTCTGAAAACGGCTCACTTCACTGGTCTTCAGACGGAACGCAGATCCATTTATGGTCTTCAGTGGAAAAACATCAGTAATCATCAGCTGGAATGGAGCCGTGTAGAAAAGAACAGTCCGCAACTGTGTGTGTGTGCGTCACACGTGTATGTGTGAGAGAGAGCGAGTTTCTGAGTGAGTGAGGGAGTATGTGTGTATGGTGTGTGCATGTGTGTTTGTGTGAGTACGTGTGTGTGTATCTGTGGGTATTTCCAGAGTGTGTCTGTGTGTGTGTGGTACGTGTGTACGTGTGTGTGTGTGTGGTGTGCGTCTCTCTCTCAGGGGCCCCGGGCCCCGTCCCTGCAGTGCTCGCAGCGCTCCTCGGTCTTCAGCACCAGGAAGGCGCAGACGGCGGCGCGCACGGGGACGAAGGGCTGCTGGGAAGGCGAGGGGGCGGGAGCGGGGGCGGGACCGGGGGAGGGGCTGGGGCCGGGGCCCGGGGCCGGGTAGCCCTGGCACACGGCGTAGCGCTCCAGGTCCAGCAGCAGCGCCACCACGTGGGCGACGGTGGGCAGGCGGCGGGGGTGCTCGCGGTACAGCGGGTGCGTGAGCAGCAGCGGCTGGCCCTGCACGCTGATCTGGTAGAAGAAGCCCGAGTCGATGAGCAGCGACGTGTCGGCCATGGTGGAGCGCCTGGAGCACTGCAGCACCTGCAGGCTCGGCCCCTCCCCCAGCAGCCCCACCCAGTGGGGCGGCAGCGCCATCTTGCGCAGCGCATCCAGGAGGCCCTGCAGCTCCGGCTCCCAGGGCACGCCCGCCCCCTCGTCTACCAGCGCCTCCCCGTCGGCCTCCGCCCCCTCCGCCAGGGTACAGACGCTGCTGGTCTAAAAGAAACAAATAAACACACCCAGCCAGGTTAAAGATGCTGTTTATCTAAAAAAACAAACACACACTCAGCCAGGTTAAATATGCTGTTTATCTAAAAAAACAAACACACACTCAGCGAGGTTAAAGATGCCGTTTATCTAAAAAAACAAACACACACCCAGCGAGGTTAAAGATGCTGCTTATCTAAAAAAACAAACACACATCCAGCGAGGTTAAAGATGCCGCTTATCTAAAAAAAACAAACACACACTCAGCCTGGCTGAAGATGCTGTTCATCTAAAAAAAAAAAAACACACACTCAGCCTGGCTAAAGATGTTGTTTATCTAAAAAAACAAACACACACTCAGCCAGGTTAAATATGCTGTTTATCTAAAAAAAAAAACACACACTCAGCCAGGTTAAATATGCTGTTTATCTAAAACAAAGCACTCAGCCTGGCTAACAGTATGTTGTTTGCTAGAAAAACAGACCACACACTAGGCGGGTTGAATATAGGTTGGTTTATCTAAAAAAACACCACTCAGCCAGGTTAAATATGCTGTTTATCTAAAAGAAACAAATAAACACACCCAGCCAGGTTAAATATGCTGTTTATCTAAAAAAACAAACACACACTCAGCCTGGCTAAAGATGTTGTTTATTTAAAAAAACAAACACACACTCAGCCAGGTTAAAGATGCTGCTTATCTAAAAAAAACAACAACAAAAAAAACACACACTCTCAGCCTGGCTAAAGATGTTGTTTATCAAAAAAAAAAAAAAAAAACACTCAGCCTGGCTAAAGATGCTACTGAGCTATAAAAACATACAAAAAAAAACGAGTGGTTGTGACACAGAAGGCAGCTCCCTCTGAAGGCAGTAGGCAGTAAAGGAACCTCAAAAGGAGTGAGTGAGTGGTTGGAGCAGGTCAGTGACTGAGTGAGAGAGAGGTTGAAGCAGGTCAGTGACTGAGTGAGAGAGGTTGAAGCAAGTCAGTGAGTGAGTGAGTAAGTGAGTGAGAGATTGGTGCAGGTCAGTAAGTGAGTGAGTGTATGGGTTTGGGGCAGGTGAGTATGCGAGTGTGTGAGTGGTTGAGCAGGTCAGTGAGTGAGTGTGCGGGTTGGGGGCAGGTCAGTGAGTGAGTGTGCGGGTTTGGGGCAGGTCAGTGAGTGAGTGTGCGGGTTTGGGGCAGTCAGTGAGTGTGTGGGGTTGCAGGCTGCTCACCGAGTGGCCGGTGTCAGGAACTCCTCCTGAGGATCTGTTTGCATTCTCAATGTCTACCCTTCGGCTGTCAGCCTTGAAACAGTTCTGGGAATTAAACGAAAGACCACAGCAGTATTAATACAAATAATAATCATCAATTATAACAATAATAATAATTATGTATTTGTAGAATGATTCTTACCACCATTTCATTTCTGTACCCATAATGCACTGCTCCTTATCAACTGCTGCAGGCTGCTAACCTAGGAGCTCATAGTTATGAGACCGGGCCCTGAGTTCAGTGAAAATAAAGACCCGCCTTCTGTTAAACGGGGTCCTGTTGATTGGCAGGGACACCGGCCATACACAGGGCTGTGGCTCACCTGGGATGTCCAAACACTGGCGTCTCTATCCACATCCTGCTGCAGCTTGTAGTCCCCTGGTCTTCCTGCACCGGCGACGTCTTCGTCGTCATCCTCCTCTTCGCTGAACTCCAAGGCTTCCCAGAATGCTTTGCGTTTGTGCTGGTTCCCCCAGTGGCTGCTGGAGTAGTGGGGTCGCGGGCGGCCTAGACCCATCCAACCTTCGTGGGCTACGCGCTGGACCAACTGAAACACACACACATACATATATACATACTGTCATGGAAGTGAGGACAGCAGTTTGCAAGCTTATCCACTCAAGTCTCAAACACTAGCACACAACCATGCCTACCACCCAGATAGTTTCGGTGAATTTATCATAGGGACAATGCGGGTTATAAGCATAAGGGGAAACTCTTCCCCACTGATCGGCACAGTACTCAATTACAGAATAGCATTCGGGGGGTGGGTGATCAAGAGCTATTCAAAACAGGGAGACCTGATTAGCAATACAACAGACTTTCCTGGCTAGGGAGCAGGAACGTCAGGCCCCCTAGGGATGGGCAGACCGGTTGATTTAGGGAGGCCGGACAACTGGCTTCTTTAAATCAAATCACAAGAATTTGAATATACATGACGGTTTCCCACCTCAGAAAACAATGTATGAAAAAAAAGGCATTTTTGCCATGACAACGGGGTTCGGACCAACTCCGCTGAATCCAGAACACGTTTCCTGTATTTGACTAACTGCCTTCCCTGTAAATAAACCTAATTTTCTAAAGATTCAAGTGACCATCCTCCTTCTTCTTACAGAGTCCAACAGTAAATGCGCTTGTTAAAATGTTCAGCACCCTGAATACTGAACACAAATGGTATTGCGTGCTAATGTACATGAAATACATTTAATGTGATTTCTAGAATTATTATTGTTCAAAATGAAAATGACCAATTAAATCACCAAATTCATTGACAGGTCAGTCTACAGTAACTTGGTGGAATGAACCAACAATTCAAAATAAATTCTATGTCACCTTTCAAGGTTAAAGAAAATGTATTAAATAAGAAAATTTAAATTAAGAATCATACATCTTACATTCATTGTAGAATGTGGGCTCACTACTTGTAATTTACAAAACAGAAGACATTAAATGAGATGTTAATTTGAAATTACCAGAAAGGAGAGACCAATAATCCGGTGCAACAGGAACAAAAGGAAAGGAGCAAGAAAAACTCAGATGCAGTGAACACACAACTGAGGAACCACCACCAAAAAAAAGAGGAAAATCCTTTTTCCCCAAGGCTCCAAAACCAACTGAAAACTTCTTTCCCGTGACCTTAAATACCTTACCCTGGACAACAGGGCTTGAGGATGTTTACTCTGATTGGGCGATGCAGAGTTCAGGTGTGGAATGGCGGGGGGAGGGGGCTCATTAATGACAAGGACCAGCCTGCCTAAATACTGACCATTCATTTATTGATTAAAGTGGCCTATTGTTGTTGAAAGCAGGGTCAAGCACCTCTCTTGGCTTTAGCCTCTTTCTAAAGAGACCAAACATGCATATGTTAAGAGATAATGCAGTTCAGCTGATGAATATCCCCACAAGAGGGAAATTTACTTTTAAAATTTAAAGTTACTTTAACAACAGAGGCGGTAAATTCCAACTGGCTGGCCTCAACAACCATTTCTACAGATATTTCAGCGGGTGATTTCAATCGAATGTCATGGATTGGCATTCATACTTAAAATGGGATGAAGGAAATCCTGACCCTTGTGGTATTGTGTGGTCACGCTGGGTCTTGACACCCCATAAATAGCTTTCTGTTCTGGTGCCTGGTTCAATTAACTCAGCGCGAGAGGAGACACCATAGATTGTATGCACAGATTTAGGGCCTACGAGTGACTTTTTAAACTGCCCAAGGACCTTTCCTTCAATGTTTGAGGAGGGAAGGGGGGCAGGGAGAGAGAGACAAAGCAGGTCAACCAAAGCAGGCCACTCGGTAATATGTGGCCGAACATGGTAAAGGGGGGGAAATCATTTAAGGTTTACAGTTTTTTGTTTTTCATTTGCTGTGAAACTATATGACTAGTGCTACAAAATGAGATGTCATTTGCTGGGACAGCCCAAGCAATTTAGAAAATGTGGTTTGTTCAAGTACGCATGTCTGAGAAAGAAGTGGTTGTGAAAAATCAGCCTTGTTTTGTGAGGGACTGTATGAGTTTCTCACCCGGAGGACACCTAGGTGTGAAAACTGGCCCATCAACCACTGATGGGGGGGAGAGGGTAGAGTGATGGGGGCAGGGCAACAGGGCTGGGGGTGCCAGCTAGGTGCAAAATGCAGGTGAGTGCTTCAGGTGGGAGGCTGAATATAGTGTTCTACATGCAATATGATGCATGTAGAACACTATAACCCTGAATATGATGCATGTAGAACACTATAACCCTGAATATGATGCAGGTAGAACACAATAACCCTGAATATGATGCATGTAGAACACTATAACCCAGAATATGATGCAGGTAGAACACTATAACCCTGAATATGATGCATGTAGAACACTATAACCCTGAATGTGATGCATGTAGAACACTATACCCCTGAACATGATGCAGGTAGAACACCATAACCCTGAATGTGATGTGTTTCAGGTCTTCAGTCGGGTGCAGGAAGAACACTATAACCCTGAATGTGATGTGTTTCAGGTCTTCAGTCAGGTGCAGTAGAACACTATAACCCTGAATGTGATGCAGGTAGAACACTATAACCCTGAATGTGATGCAGGTAGAACACTATAACCCTGAATGTGATGTGTTTCAGGTCTTCAGTCGGGTGCAGGTAGAACACTATAACCCTGAATGTGATGTGTTTCAGGTCTTCAGTCAGGTGCAGCAGAATGCAGCCGCAGGGTTTTCCCCTCACTCACCCTAGCGGGCCTCTGGCACCGGCGCAGCCGACACGGCGGCCTGGCTCTGCGGCGCGTGGTCGGGCCGGGCCGGGCGCCGCAGCGGTCGCAGTAGCCGCAGTCGGCGGAGCGCAGGCAGCCAGCGCAGCCCCCGCATGCCCTGCCGAGGCGGCTCAGGAGCACAGGCTGAGCGACACGGAGCACAGGTTCAGGGCACAGGGGGAGAACGCTTTCACAGACACTCACAAGTTCAAGCTCAAGTTCAAGTTCAACTAAGTTTAAGTTCAAGTTCAAGTTCAGTTAGACACAAGGAAATCCAATGCGCTGTATACAGCATTTCACGCTTGCGCATACACGCAGGGGTGTAGCACAAAATTCTGGGCTCTATACATAAGCAGTCTCTGTGGGCCCCCTTCCTCTCTTGATCCATGTGTCTCACGCATCATTCCAGGCTTTTCCAGGGCCCTCCCCCCATTCGGGCCCTGGGTAGTCAGTCCCACTTTTCCCCCCACTACGACACCCCTGCATACACGTATGTGAAATAAAGAAAAAAGAAAAGTGAAAAAAGATGCACTCTCACCTCATCTTCATCCTCTTCCTCATGCGCGTCCTCGTCCTCACCGTCAATACAGACGATGAATTCTGAATCGCTCTCCTTGTTCACGGAACAAGGCTGAAAACGGAAAGGAGGGGAAACAGTTCATATGTACATATAGCAGGGGTACCCCCAAACTGTGGGTTGCAACGCCATGTGGTGTCACCTGGAAGTTTTTAAAACACGTGAATGTAGGCTACTACATGTCGAACGTCACAGCAACCCAACTAAAATAAAGCAATGGGGCGTGAGAGGATGGGGCGTACCGCCAACATAGTCACGGCTAAACGGTGTTGCTAGGCACGAGGCGTGTGCGTGGGCGGGGTGTTGGCCTCGCGTAGATTTGCGAACGTTCATTTTGGAGTCGCAGTAGAAAAAAAGTTTGGGAACCCCAGGCACAACAGTTATTCTCCAAAACATGAGTAAAGCAGCAGTGAATTGCCTATGACTGTAACAGCAAGCGCAGTCAGCATTAGTAAGTAAATATTACCAAGTATTCCTGCAATATGAACAGTGGGGCTGGGCTTTCTCCCCCTCAAAACACAGTTAATTTATATGAGAAATGTATCTTTTTCAATCACAGAACACAATGGAACATATGCACCCCACTCACCTTCACTTTGCTCACTTCTGGAGCTACGTACGGCTCTTCCAGTTTCTGCCACAAAAAACAAAATGTCTGAAAATGCTTTGGTCACTCCTTCACAACATGATTCAACAATGCTGTTCTTGGCTAGAAATAGCTGTACAAAAAATTGCGTTTTGTAGTTGTCCATGAGCATGAAATGCACTTTTGTACGTCGCTTTGGATAAAAGCGCCTGCCAAATAAATGTAATGTAATGATGAAGGATGTACATATTTCAATACCACGACCGTCAAGATAAACACTTCATCCTTCAGCTCCAAACCTGCAAAATGGGAATAAGCACTTCAACACTCACCACAGGTTTCTCCCTCTCCTTCTCAGCTAATCTTTCCTTTGCAGTTTTCTGAAAAATAAAGAACTTCAATTGTTATTTTTTAATCTAACTTTCAACAAATTATACAGTGAGTAACCTACGTTGCCTGTCAGTGCTATCTGTGTGTGCTGCAGATGTGGATGGTGCTGCCTGTCTGTGCTGCTGATGTTGAGGGTACTGCCTGTCAGTGCTGCTGGTGTTGATGGTGCTGTCTGTCTGTCTGCTGCTGGTGTTGATGGTACTGCCTGTCAGTGCTGCTGGTGTTGATGGTACTGCCTGTCTGTGCTGCTGATGTTGAAGGTACTGCCTGTCTGTGCTGCTGGTGTTGATGGTACTGCCTGTCTGTGCCGCTGGTGTTGAAAGTTCTGCCTGTCTGTGCTGCTGGTGTTGATGGTACTGTCTGTCTGTGCTGCTGGTGTTGATGGTACTGCCTGTCTGTGCTGCTGGTGTTGATGGTACTGCCTGTCTGTGCTGCAGGTGTTGAAAGTTCTGCCTGTCTGTGCTGCTGGTGTTTAAGGTTCTGCCTGTCTGTGCTGCAGATGTGGATGGTGCTGCCTATTTGTGCTGCTGATGTTAAAGGTACTGCCTGTCTGTGCTGTCTGTCTGTGCTGCTGGTGTTGAAGGTTCTGCCTGTCTGTGCTGCTGATGTTAAAGGTACTGCCTGTTTGTGCTGCTGATGTTAAAGGTACTACCTATTTGTGCTCCTGGTGTTGGTAGTGCTGCCTGTCTGTGCTGTCTGTCTGTGCTGCTGGTGTTGAAGGTGAAACCTATCCATGTTGCTGAAGTTGATGGTGCTGGCTGTCAGTGCTGCTTGTTTTGTTAGCGCTGTCTGTGCTGGTAGGGAGTAGGTACCTTGCGGATGGGGCACAGACACTTGCGTTTCCGGCAGCGCACAGGTTTGTAGGAGTCACGTTTTAACTGTCCATTCCTGCAGCTAGCACACATCCCACAATCCTTTGTGACCAGGCAAGCCCGGCACTGCCCGCAGGGCAACCACTGCAAAGAGAAACACAATCGGCTCCATTAGCGCGTTAGCCGCCCCAGGACTAACGGTGGATGACTGTGTACGCTAAAGGGATCATTCTTAAGAATGTGTCTGTGACTAAATCAGTCTAGAATGAGATAAGTATACAGGATGATGAAAACACTCACGTAAACACAAGAGTATATAACCAGAAAGCTTGTTGCTTGTCTTCAGAGAAGCACTAAACTGATGCATTGTGAATTCTCTCCATGCCATGTGTAATAAAAAGTACATAATCTCAGCGGTCCTTCTAAACTCAAGAGTGGATTTCCTTGACATAACAAACTCCTCTAATAAGTGCTTTACTCTCCCCCAGCCTAAAAATCAGCTCTATTAGCAATATATCCCCCCCCCCCCCCCCACGCCCAGACTAACAAACTGCTTCATTAGCTCTTCAGCCTCCCCCAGACTCAAACGGTTATTTGTTCCAACGTGTTCCAAGGGTTTCATATTTTTCCAGTACAAACGTTAATGGCAACTATCACATGGAAAGACCTGGCGTATTAATCTGAAACAGGTGGATTTGGACTCAAGCATATGCACTGGCCCCCCAGCCCCAAAAATCAGTAATCAGCACGCCCGCAGTTAAGTCCCTAACGAAACCACAGGCGCATGAACGCCAGAAGACCAGAGAGGCGGACCCAGAGGAGAGTTCTCTCACCTTCCGGAACACAATGTTTGGAGAGTCATCTTTTCTCTTCTCTGCTGGAGGAACAGAAAAACAGAGGATTAAAAGAGAGACGAGACCAAACAGCCCCACCATCCCAACACATCTCCACCATGACACCATTTCTTCTCATTTCATTTCTCTGAAACACTGCATTTGTATTTGTGGCACTGTGAATGGCGCTTTTGCTTTGACGTACCCTTGCACTTCAGACACAAGGACGACGGGCGTTTTCTCCAAAGCTCCCTGCTTGCAACGGGGCCACCACAGCTCGAGCAGCCACTGGAAACACATCAAAACCACGCGTCAACAACACCAAAATCATGCATCACCAACACCAAACACACACAACCCCAACGCAAACCCAAAACCATGCATCACCAACCCCAAAACCACACATCACCAACCCCCAAACCAAGCATCACCAACACCAAAACCATGCATCACCAACACCAAAACCATGCATCACCAACCCCCAAACCACGCATCAACAACCCCAAAACCACGCATCAACAACCCCAAAACCATGCATCACAACACCAAAACCACGCATCAACAACCCCAAAACCACACATCAACAACCCCAAAACCACACATCAACAACCCCAAAACCACACATCAACAACCCCAAAACCATGCATCACCACCCCAAAACCATGCATCACCACCCCAAAACCACACATCAACAACCCCAAAACCAAGCATCACCAACCCACAAACCACACATCAACAACCCCCAAACCAAGCATCACCAACCCACAAACCACACATCAACAACCCCCAAACCAAGCATCACCAACCCACAAACCACACATCAACAACCCCCAAACCAAGCATCACCAACCCACAAACCACACATCAACAACCCCCAAACCATGCATCACCAACCCCAAAACCACACATCAACAACCCCCAAACCAAGCATCACCAACCCACAAACCACACATCAACAACCCCCAAACCAAGCATCACCAACCCACAAACCACGCATCAACACCTCCCAAACCACGCATCACCAACCTCAAAACCATTCATCAACAACGCCAAAACCACGCATCAATAACCCAAAAACCACGCATCACCAACCCCCAAACCACGCATCACCATCATCAAAACCATGCATCAACAACACAAAAACCAATCATTAACAACACCAAAACAACACCCATATTCAGGCATGAGTGCTATTTGGGAATGATGTGGAAATATACTTAGGCATGGATGAGATTTGGGAATAATGTGTAAACATATTTAGGTATGAGTGATATTTGGGAATAATGTGTAAACATATTTAGGAATGAGTGATATTTGGGAATGATGTGTAAACATATTTAGGCATGAGTGATATTTGGGAATGATGTGGAAATATACTTAGGCATGGATGAGATTTGGGAATAATGTGTAAACATATTTAGGTATGAGTGATATTTGGGAATAATGTGTAAACATATTTAGGAATGAGTGATATTTTCGGGAATGATGTGTAAACATATTTAGGCATGAGTGATATTTGGGAATGATGTGTAAATATATTTATGTATGAGTGATATTTGGGAATAATGCATAAACATATTTAGGCATGAGTGATATTTGGGAATAATGCGTAAACATATTTAAGCATGAGTGATATTTGGGAATAATGTGTAAATATATTTATGTATGAGTGATATTTGGGAATAATGCATAAACATATTTAGGCATGAGTGATATCTGGGAATAATGCGTAAACATATTTAAGCATGAGTGATATTTGGGAATAATGTGTAAACATATTTAGGCATGAGTGATATTTGGGAATAGTTTTACTTACGGAGCAGGCAGCTCGGGCTGTGTGCAGTCGGGGGGTCCCGCCTCCTGTTTGAGTATTGGGCGGAGCCTCTGGGAATGGTGGAGGGGGGAGTGAGGGGTACTGCTGAGGCCGCTGGGGGCAAACGGAGGGGTGGGGCCTGGGAGCGTGCTGAGGTGGAGAGGGGCGGGGCGCGGGGGCGTGCCGAGGTGGGGAGGGGCGGGGCGTGGGGGCGTGGTGACGGGACGCGGGGGTGTGGTGAGGTTGGGAGGGGCGGGCCGTGGGGGAGTGGTGATGCTGCCGGGCCGTCCCGTCAGGGGCTGGGGAGGCGGAGTTCTCCTGTGCTGTGCATTTTGTGGCCTGTAGGGGGTGCTGGTGAAATCGGGGGATGACGGCCCCTTCCGCGCAGAGCGGGACATCCTACGAAACTGCAGAAGACGTGAAACACAAACACCAGGGCAACCTGAGCACGCTGAATCACAAATGCTGAACGCCACTCCTGCGGCTTATCCCACTATCCCAGCTTATCTGCACAAAATAATCTGTTCAATCTGCCTGTACAATGCGCAGAGTCTCCCAGGATACAGTATATCAGTGATCATCAAATCACAGTACAGTGAGCTGCAGTGTGTGAGCATGCTAATGAAGCCAGTGTGAGTGTGAGTGTGCGTGTGTGCGTGCATGTGAATCTGGTGTGAGTCTGTGGGCGTGTGTGTGCGTGCATTTGAATGTAGTGTGTGCGTGTGTGTGTGTGCATGTCAATGCAGTGCGTGTGTGTGTGTGCGTGCATGTGTGTGAATGTAGTATGTGTGTGTGTGTGTGTGTGTGTGTAAATGTAGTGTGTGCATGTGTGTGTGTGCATGTGAATGCAGTGCGTGTGTGTCTGTGCGTGCATGTGTGTGAATGTACTGTGTGTGTGTGTGTGTGAATGTAGTGTGTGTGTGTGCATGTGAATCTGGTGTGAGTCTGTGGGCGTGTGTGTGCGTGCATTTGAATGTAGTGTGTGCATGTCAATGCAGTGTGTGTGTGTGCGTGCATGTGTGTGAATGTAGTATGTGCGTGTGTGTGTGTGTAAATGTAGTGTGTGCGTGTGTGTGTGTGTGTGCATGTGAATGCAGTGCGTGTATGTGTGTGAATGTAGTGTGTGCGTGCGTGCGTGTGTGTGAATGTAGTGTGTGAATATAGTGTGTGCGTGTGTGTGTGTGAATGTAGTGTGTGTGTGTATGTGTGTGAATGTAGTGTGTGCGTGTGTGTGTGTGCATGTGAATGCAGCGCGTGTGTGCATGTGTGTGAATGTAGTGTGTGTGTGTGTGTGTGAATGTAGTGTGTGCGTGTGTGTGTGTGCATGTGAATGCAGTGGGTGTGTGCGTGTGCATGTGTGTGAATGTAGTGTGTGCATGTGTGTGTGTGAATGTAGTGTGTGCGTGTGTGTGTGCGCATGTGAATGCAGTGCGTGTGTGCGTGTGCATGTGTGTGAATGTAGTGTGTGTGTGTGTGTGCATGTGTGTGAATGTAGTGTGCGTGCGTGTGTGTGTGTGTGTGTGCGAATGTAGTGCGTGTGTGTGTGTGTGTTTGTGAATGTAGTGTGTGCGTGTGTGTGTGCGCATGTGAATGCAGTGCGTGTGTGCGTGTGCATGTGTGTGAATGTAGTGTGTGTGTGTGTGTGCATGTGTGTGAATGTAGTGTGCGTGCGTGTGTGTGTGTGTGTGCGAATGTAGTGCGTGTGTGTGTGTGTGTGTTTGTGTGAATGTAGTGCACGTGCACACAAACCTTTTTCAGCTTCCTCATCTTCCTGAGGGTCCCCAGATCCAGGAACATCCCGGATTTGAAGTCGAAGGTAGAGATGTCGATGGTGCCTGCCAGGTGTTTGGCCAGCTCGATCTTACTCCTGAAGCGGTCTCCCAGCGGACTGCGAAATATCAGATCGCGTAATGAGAGCCTCTCCCACGCCCAGGACCTTGTGAGTGCGACCGCTTCCACGCACTCACAACTCCGTGTGAAGAAACGCTTCCTGATATCCGTATAAATCTAACACTTTCTACATTCTCACCCACGCCTCCTTATTCGAATGGAAAGAACCGTTTGATCACTTTCGTTTTGAAACCTCAACCAAGTCTATCCTTAATCTCTTTCGGTAATACGTGAAGTAATTGGGAATCTTAAGTCTACCTTCTTAAATTTCATACCAGGAAAGGTTAACGTAGTTAACCTTTTTGCAAAAGGTCTGCTAACAGTCGTCTAGATTGGATACACAGGATTTCAGAACAAGGTGTCCTACCAAAATAGGCTTGCTGTGATAAAAGAATTAAATCCTTCTTCAAACTAAAGATAAATTGTTTGGACAGAAAGGCAGCCAAATAAAAGATGGTGAAATGTGTTACTTATCTTTTATTTGGCTACCGTTCTTTCCGGCTAATTTGCTAGCTATTTAATTCTTCTATCACGGCAAACCAATCAGATAGGACACCGCTTCCTGAAATCTCCTGTATCCCATCTAGACACGACTGTGGTAGCATCGTTGTGGCCGTAACTGGAATAACTTACTTTTGAGATGAATGCTTATGAACAAATAGCTGTTGAACTCGATTGCAAGGATACAATCGTCTTTAAGATCGATCACGCAAATGTGCTCAAATTCCTGCCGTGAAAGGAGTTGTGCAAAGCAACTCAGAAAATCTGCTAAACAAGTTTATGCGCCCCCAAGTGGCGTGGAGTGACATAAACCGAAGAACACGCAGTCCATTTTGAGTATACTGTCAACGTTGTTCGGTGACTTGTCAGCCAGTGGTTCGTTTTGCGGAAAGTTCGCACATCGTTTGGAGTATACAGCCTACTTAATGCAGCAATTCGTAATGCAGTGGTTCGTTTTGCAGGAGCAATGCAGCAATTCTTATTACAGCAGATAGTAATGCAGCAGTTTGCAACGCAGAAGTTTGCAATGCAAAAATTTGTGATGTAGCAGTAAAGCAGCAGTTTACAATGCAAGAGTAGAGCAGTGATTTGTAATGCAGAGGTAATGCCATGGTTTGTGACGCAGCACTTAGTAATGTAGTGAATTGGAATGCAGCAGTTTGCAATGCAGTAGTTTGTAATGTAACAGCAGAGCAGCGATTTGTAAAGCAGTGGTAATGCAGTGGTTTGTGATGCAGCACTTGGTAATGTAGTGGATAGGAATGCAGCAGACTGTGATGCGGCAGTTTGTAATGGAGCTGTTTGTACCTCATGTAGTACGTATCCGTCTTGCCCACGGTGAAGCCAGAGCGACGGAAAACTTCTTTTCGTTTCCATCCCTCCCCCAGCACGGGCCAGTCCTCCCATTCCTCATCCACAATGGACTGCCGTCTTCGCCGGCGACGCCGGACGACCCTGCACCACAGAGACCAGAATATCACTTACACAGAATATCCCATACGCATCCAGAATGTACCCATTTACACATCCCATACACACTGATAATGTACCCATTTACACATCCCATACACATCCATAATGTACCCATTAACACATCCCATACACATCAATAATGTACCCATTTACACATCCAATACGCATCGATAATGTACCCATTTACACTGATAATGTACCCATTTACACATCCAATACACATCGATAATGTACCCATGTACACATCCCATACACATCCATAATGTACCCATTTACACATCCTATACACACTGATAATGTACCCATTTACATATCTCATACACACCGATATTGTACTCATTTACACATGCCATACACGCTGATAATGTACTCATTTACACATCCCACAAACACTGATAAAGTACCAATTTACACATACAATACACACTGATAATGTATCCATTTACACATCCCATACACACGATAATGTACCCATTTACACATCCAATACACACTGATAATGTACCCATTTACACATCCCATACACACTGATAAGGTACCCATTTACACATCCCATACACACTGCTAATGTACTCACACATCCCATACACACTGATAATGTAATCACTTACACATTTCATACACATTGATAATGTACTCACATCTCAAATACACTGATAATGTACACACATTACATAATTAATTACATCACAAACTGAATGGAAAAAGTCTTGCAGTATGTTAAAATAAGTGAAAGCTGCCAGTAGAGGTACATACAGACCGCTCTTGCTGCCCTTGGTGGCGGAGTTTCTCTCGCTCCCCGCCACACTTCCGCTCATCTCGCTCTCTCCTGCCAGGCTCTCCTCCTCCGCCTCCCCTTTTCCGTTCACCCTCCTCTCCCCCGAGAGCAGATCCAGCTCCCAGCTATGCCTGTCGTCCTCTTCCTCGTCGTCATCGTCATCTTCCTCCAGCGGCTCCAGCCAGTCCACCGGGGGCTCTTGGGCTCCATCCGCGTCTGCGCCCTTTGGAGGTTCCACCGTGCAGTTGGGTGCAGCAGGGTGGAGTTCCTCAGAGTCTGTGGTAATCGAGGGCGCCTTGCTCTCGAGCAGGACGGACCCTTCCGACGTCCCCTCCAAACCATTGTCCAAGCTATCGTTTGTGTCCTCGCTCCTTAGCGACTCTGTCCGTTTTTTTGTTAGCGCCTCAGTCCGTTCTCCCATTAGCTCCTCAGTCCGTTCTCCCATTAGCTCCTCAGTCCGTTCTCCCATTAGCGCCTCAGTCCGTTCTCCCATTAGCTCCTCAGTCCATTCTTTCGTTAGGGACTCTGACGGTTCTTTCGTTAGGGACTCTGACGGTTCTCTCGATAGCGCCACTTTCGGTTCTCTCGTTAGCACCTCAGTCCGTTCTCCCATTGGCTCCTCAGTCGGTTCTCTCATTAGCGCCAGTCCCCTTGCCATTTGGTTTGGCTGTGCGGCGGTGTCCCCGGCCACGTCCTCCTGCCCTGCCCCCCTGTCCAGGACCACGTGATTCAGCAGCCCCTCCTTCATTCTGGAGATCTGTGGCCAGGGCAGCCTCAACCCTCGCAGATCTGCACACGATCATAAAGCGGCTGGGCTCTACGGCCCTTCCCACCACCTATGCTGCCTTGTGCCGAGGTGTTGCGCTGTAACCCTTCCCCCCACCTATGCTGCCTTGGGCCAGGGTGTCCTGCTCTAACACTTCCCCCCCTACACAGATACCCTATCCACAGTTCCAGATAGGATACGAGATGGTGCTATTTCAGCCAAAGGAATGCGCCTGAGCGTGTTGCTGGGAGTGGGGGCTCTACATCAAACTGTAATCCAGGTGCAATTCCAGTCGTTTCCGAAGACCGTTCAAAAGCTTGGGCAGAATTGCGGCCGTTCCTTGGATCTTCAAAGAATAAAAATGCAATGTCCAGCATGATGAGATAAAGTTAATCAATCAGTACCAATAAAATGTTGAAACAGTTCTCTACCATCAGTAATACTAACAGAAGCAGCATTGCTGCAAAATAGAGAGGATTTAACTGCAAATGGCGCAGTTTAATTCAAAACATTACATATATTAGCATCATATGCTGGGTAAGAAAAAGCTCTTTCCAGAAATCTTGAGTTTATATTGTATGTACTTCAGTTACCACTAGTTACTCAACACGAAATCGCACAGAATCCAAGAGCGCGGGACTTCCGCAGCACAGCACACTTCCATTCAAAGTACACGCAAACACGCAAACTGACGCTCCACCCTCGCGGACCACAACACTAGACGAGCAAGAGCCAGGTTTGCAGCTGTATTGGCAGCTGGGTCATTGACAGGCAGACCAGCTGACAAGTAGGCAATCTCAGAATACAAGCATCTTAAACAAAGTGTGGTCAGCTAATTAAAGGGAGCGCTGCTTTGCGCAAAATTGAGGTAGCACTGCAGTTACGTGCATGAATGGAGCAGCATAAGTATAAATATCAGGGAACGTGGTGTAGCAAAGTGTTGAAAGTGGTCTCGACAGACTGCGCAAGAGTTAAAGTAAGCGTCTCGAATAATAATGGACCGAACATCCCTTTCCCGGGGCAAACGAGATCCAAATTACAAGTACATCTGACAGGTAATATAGCGAATAACTTTCTTTTATAATACTCCGCCGTGTTTCGTTGGAAATCCGTACTACATTTCTATCTACATTTTTCAGCTGAAATATAGATTAGTCTAAATGTTATCGACACAACATATTGCTTATGACACTGTATGCCCGCTGCTACTTACTACGGTTTTACAGTCAGCACACATTCACAAATCCAGACAATCACGTAGCCTATTGAACACCGGGGAACTCTTTAAATGGAAACTACTAAATGGATAGATAACTAGATAGCCAAATCAGTAAACAAACTCGCTGTGTCACGTGTATCCTCCAATTTGCAGGTAGTTAGCTAAACGATAAACTTGTGGTTAAGCAGTATTAGCTTGCTGACGCTATCTGGAACGTGCCATAGATTAAGTTCACAAACTGACGTTACTGGCGACAGTTTATTTATTGTTCACATTTAAAAATTACCTATTAGTGGGCAACAGCAAGATCAGCTAAATAAGCCTGTTAAAAAGCGTTGCAGGCTTCTCATATACATTCGTCCAACATTCCCAAGCTAACGTTAGCGGCGCGTGTTGATGAAATTCACTATGTGAAAACTTGACACGAGCTAGCACATCAATCGCAAAACCAGCGCGGTAAACAACAGAAAACAATCTGGGGTATACGTATGAATAAAATTAAGATCCCTGTGTGAAATGAAGTGTTTGTAGCCCGCGCAATCCAATATAATTGCAATCCTCTTGAAAACGACCGGGCATGTTTGTATCGCTAGCTGATTTGCCGCTTATGTGACTGGTTGGTTAGCAAACCAACTAGCTAATAAACCACGGCCAAACAGCACGCGCAAGATGTGGATTCCCGCGTACATTTAAAAAAGTCATCGTGACATAGATGAGTAACTAAACGCTACCAAGCGAACATACTTTATTTCAGCCAAAACTGAAATTTATCACTTTACGAACATGCACACAAGAAAATTCGTTACTCACATTACAGGAACCGGAAGCTTTTTGTATGAACTCGAACTTCGTGCCAGCCAAACAAAAGGGAGATGAAGCCATGGTCACCTGTCATGTGACTGGGGCTTGAGACGACGCCCCAGTCATGTGACGGGGGCTAGACCCATAAACGTGTACGCTCTGCTTCTATCCAGCAGGTACTGGTACGATCACTGAACCACGATGGATTCAACACGGATATCTCCAAAATGATCTCTACTGGCATCAAATCCCCACGCTACAAAAACGCGTGCGCCTGTTTAGTGTATTTAAATACGTCAATATGTCAAAATATGTTAAAACTCTTGGAAAAATATTTTTAGCTAAAAAAAACCTATACAACAAAACTATGTTTATGCGCAACTGCCTAAAAATGTATCTGCATTGCATTTTGAATGTTCCGTTTTTTGTGTTAGGCTATATATATTTTATATACGTATTTTTATAGTTCGATAGTTCAGAAACACTTTCTGAGATGTGATATGATGTGTAATATGTATGTATGACCTCTGGAAAACTTCTGGAAGAGTTTTGAGTCTCGGCATTTTTATTTTACAACCATTCAGGACGTCATGCTTTCATTGAGTTAATAAAGTAATCTCATAATACGTTCCAGAGTAGTGCTTAAGCTACCAGCGATTTCTGCCGAATAAGTTTTTATGAAATTTTAAATTCCATTTGATGGGACAATTTGTAAACTTATAGGGATTGTTGTCTTTCAGAAGTTTTTTGTTGTTGCGGTAATTTCGATTTTTGGGGAACCCTTTCAATTGCCCAGTTATCACGTTGCCTAATCGTCACCACACATAACCAAAACCTGCTCCATCTTTTCTTATCATAAAATTTAAATTTTGCTATGCGATTGTATGGAATGTCACCAAATATGCCATAGTTTTAATAGTTCAATTATAACGTATAAAAATCACACACAAAGGTTTATACTGAAACTTTATTTATTTGACAGTTCTCCCAAATATCTGAGTTCTGGAGATTTTGTGTGTTGAATTTTTCTGACAAATATTAATTCAGTTTTCAGACACTGAGTTGACAGAACCACTACAGATATACACATATAAATGGCAAGTCAGTCTATTCAGCAGATACAACAGAAAGGGAAAAAAACAGTATATATTCATTGTATTTCACATCCCGTTTTCTGTGATGATTTTTCCCTCTAATTTAGCTGAAGGCTACGACTGTATGTCTCTATAACTGCTGTCATTGAACAGATAACAGAATTTTCCTGTAACTAGTAAATAAACAGAAAACCGTGACAAAGTAAAACACAATGAGACATATTTCCAATAATAGTGCGTGTTTTACAGATCCTGCATTTTCTTTTCTGCATCTGAATTTAAAAAGAGGTTGAGATCCCCTCAACAAGGGCCTGTTATAAGTATCCTGCAGTCTGAAATTTTCTAATAATGAACCATAAATAGTTGTTTGTGCTGAAGAATTCTATTAAAGCAGTAAATAATTCAGATAGATTATCACTAAAGATCCACTTCAGCAACACTGTACTGGAATCTCATCTACACCACAGACAATAAAACAAAATCAAGAACTAGAAATGTACAAATAACATTTCACATGCAAACACAGCCCACACATTATATTAATCTCTTTATATTTACAAATATTCTCTAAGAACCCCAGAGCCACTGCGGTATCCATCAGATCTAGGTACCGTGCAAGATCTCACTTACAACAGCTATGAGGAAAACGGATTTCAGCCGTTAGATATGAAAGATCTGCCCTCTCCAACAACACACCTGCAGTGGCTCCCGGAGATACAGAATTCCACAGGTAATACGTAATGTTTATCAAACACCCCAGAGTTTTAACAAAGCCTTTTTCAAAGAGTTCCACAAACAAACACCGCAAGGATTAGCCATAAATATTCTACACTTGCAATCTGGAGGTTTCAACTCAATGGTGATCGTCTCTTACCCACCTCTAAATGGGGAAGTCTGAAACCTGAGGGAAACAGATCATTTTGGAAAGCAGGAAGACAAACAGAAAGCAGAAATATTATACTGGGGAAGAGAGGAAAAAATAGAGCTGGACAGATCTGTGCATAAGGAGAGGAGGGCATGATCTTGCCACTTGTTCTGGGGCAGGAAGAGGGCAGGTCAGTTTTTCTGGGTGTCCATTGTTCTGGTGCAAGTCATTCGTTCAGGTTGTCAGTTGTTCTGGGGCAGGTCAATCATTTGGGTTGTCAGTTGGGTTGGTGCAGGTCACTCGCTTTGGATGTCAGTCTTCTGCGGCAGGTCACTCGTTCTGGGTGTCAGTCGTTCTGCTGCAGGTCAGTTTTTCTGAGTGTCAGTTGGCCTGTGGCAGGTCAGTTGTTCTGGATGTCAGTTGGTCTGGTGCAGGTTCCTCGTATTGGGTATCAGTTCTGTGGCAGGTCAATCGTCCGGGGTGTCAGTTGGGCTGGTGCCGCTCACTCATTCTGGATGTCAGTTGTACTGCAGCAGGTCAGCTGTTTTGGCTGTCAGTCGGTCTGTGGTAGGTCAGTTGTTCTGGGTGTCAGTTGGTCTGTGACAGGACACTTGTTCTGGGTGTCAGTTGTTCTGTGGCAGGTCAGTTGTTTCTGGTGTCAGTCGCTCTGTGGCAGGTCAGTTGTTCAGGGTGTCAGTTGGGCTGCTGCAGGTCACTTGTTCTGGGTGTCAGTTGTTCTGTGGCAGGTCAGTTGTTCAAGGTGTCAGTCCGTCTGTGGCAGGTCAGTTGTTTTGGGTGTCAGTTGGTCTGGTGCAGTTCATTCGTTCTGGATGCGAGTTTGTCCGGTGCAGGTCAGTCGTTCTGGGTGTCAGTTGACCTGTGGCAGGTCAGTTGTTTTGGGAGTCAGTTATTCAGGGGAAGGTCACTCGTTCTGGGGTACAGAAATGGCAGGCCCTTTGGGGTCGTCGAAGCGGTCCATGGTTCGGAGCTGTGTGATCATGTGCAGGCCGTAGGTCAGGATGAGCACCATCAGCAGAGACGTCAGCAGGCCCATCCAGATGCCTGGCGTGAAGAACCCGGCACAGTCGCTGGCATAGGAGAAGTCCTGCCCCATCACCCCAAAGCCCTGGATCTGTCACACAGATTACACAGGTCTCAAGAAAAGGAACACAGTCATATAGCACAGGGACTTTAACGTGCACACAGTTTCTGACACCATGTGGAAAACATTGTCCTAAAGTTCTACAGCAATGGCAATGTTTTAGTACCTGCACTGCCTAAAGACCCTAGTTGAGGTAAAACTCACTATTTTCGTGCTAAAAAGGATTTGGGCATTATTGGCATTTTATTCTTTAATGTCCTATATATTACAAAAAACATGATGATACATGTGGCAGTAGCGTCTATTGAGGTTTCATTTTCTCTATTTAGGCTGAGCTTCATCATGTCATTGATAAAAAGGTAAATTAAGGAAAAAATAATAAATGGGTAGCATTTTAGAATACAGTACACTTGATAATCCCCAAGTGAACTTTTCTGAAGATTGAGCAATGGGTCAATTTCATAACATAGACTGACTCTTGTTCTGACACTGGAAGAGTATCAGAAAAGAAAAAAGTACAGTTTGTAAAAGAGAAGGTGCTCGTACATCTGTATCTGGTTGCACAGAGCCACAACACTGCATCAGTATAAGTGGTGTAAACACAGCCTACAATGATGGGTGTTAGCATTGCATTAGGGGTTAGGAGTTAGGGGGTAGGGTTCAGGGGCTGGTTAGTGGACAGTCCAGTTGACACTTTTGCTGGGTTAGAGGTTAGAGGGTAGAGGTTCGGGTTTAGGAGTTAGGGGTTAGAGGCTCAGGGTTAGAGGTTAGGGGTAAGGAGTTAGGGGTTAGGGGTCAGGGGCAGCACCTGCAAGTGGTTAATGGAGAGCCTCCACTGGTGGACACTGTTGCTGGGTTAAGGGCTAGGGGTTAGAGGTTAGGGGTCAGGGACAGCACCTGGAAGTGGTTAAAGGAGAGCCTCCACTGGTTGGCATTGTCGCTGGCCGTGCGGGGCACCAGCAGCGCGTAGCGGAAGCTGGTGACCGATTCGCAGTGGTAGGAGAACTCCGCCGGGGCGTTGATGTTGCGGCTGCCGTTGAAGGTGGCCTTCTGCCCGTCGTACTCCAGCTCTACCTGGTCCAGAGTGAACCACTCCCGCGCCGAAACCCTGTAGAACCGCCGGCTCATGGCAAAGCTGCAGGCAACAGGCACACTGGAGAGTTAAGCTTTTAAAAGAGCAACTAAAACAGCCACTGATTTAAAACACCTTGGAAACACACCTGCATGCATGCCCGCACACACAAATACAAACAAACACACACACTGACACACAGATACAGACAGATACAGACACACACACACACACACACACACAAGTTTGGCATGTTCTATATGCAGTACTTATATACGTATGAAAGCATGACACATGCTAGTATATGAGACGCATTGGCAGGCTATGTTCTTAAAAGAGCAAATAAAACAGCCACTGAATTAAATAACTTCCACAATGTGCTTGCAGTGGCAAATAGCAATGGTTATATCACATATGTATACTTTTGGGCCTGCCAGCCATCTGTATATGCTTTCCAGAACATGAAGGTCTCAGCACACCTGCATGACTACGTGGGAGTGTAGCTGGGAGCTTCTGGGGCCGCTGTAGTCTTAAGGCTCTCAGTCCAATATACTTTAAGCATGTGGATGTTTAAATTATATTTCATAAAGTATATTACAGTATCTTAGTTTTGTGTAGTTAACATTAGTGTAGTTTTTTTGTAGTGCAGTTTACAGTAGTGTAGTGTAGTTTTATGTAGTGTAGTTTACAGTAGTGTAGTTTTATGTAGTCTAGTTTACAGTAATGTAATGTAGTTTTGTGTAGTTTACATTAGTGTAGTGTAGTTTACATTAGTGTAGTGTAGTTTTGTGTAGTTTACATTAGTGTAGTGTAGTTTTGTGTGGTTTACATTAGTGCAGTGTAGTTTTGTGTAGTTTACATTAGTGTAGTGTAGTTTTGTGTAGTTTACATTAGTGTAGTGTAGTTTACATTAGTTTAGTTTTGTACTTACATCAAGCGGAAGGAGCCGAATCCCAGGACGTTCTCATAATTAAGGACGAGCCTGAAACACAGAGAGTCACAGTTAAGGATGGGTCAGTGAACAGTGTTCCGTGAAGGGTGCGGGGTGCGTTTCCCTGGCATGGTTTGGGTGCACCCATTCCCTCAGAAGGCAAGGTCAGTGGCAATCACTACTTAATGGAGCAGAGTGATCACCTTTGGCTGATATTAAAGCATTTATTTCCTGGAGAGAGAAGTGTCTTTCAAAATTACAATGGCCCTGCCCACAGAGCACGTGTAGTTGTTCAGTGGCTTGAGATATTACACTGATGTTATCCATCCATACTTTATGGCTTTCACACAGTCAGCAGATCACCCATCAACCATTTATGGGATGTTTGGATATTGAATATAGTTAAGTTAAAATATGCTGTGGTACACAACTGCATTCTGCTGGCAAGTAATTCAAATTGCAAAAGTGAACTGGCAAGGAGAACCTGTTGTAAACGGTACCTCCACTGGGAAAACATTTATTTATAGCCACCTTGTGCATAACAGTAAACAACAGGAAATATAATACCAACTATCGACCAGCCAATCAGAACATAGAACTGCCCTATTTTCATCAGGTTGCGACATCCCAGCCTGCAACTTTACTGTAAGCAACAAAAACAAAGCTACTGTAAACAATTAACCCGACTCTAGTTGGCAGAAAACATTGCCAGTGTGTCACAAAATGTCAGAATTAAGACTCAATCTTAACTTGAAACTTTGGTTTTTCTGTCTTCATTGATTGTAGTTATACGGTTCAGACTAATGTATTTAGTGATCGGTATTCTACTGAAATGTTTTCTCAGAAAAAAAAGCAAACCTCCCTTCCGCGATTAATATTGTACTAATATTGCAGAGAAGAAAAGTCAGGGGTCAGAAAGTAAAAGTCCTGCCATGTGTTTCTTCCACTC
Organism: Anguilla rostrata; assembly: GCF_018555375.3. NCBI lineage: Eukaryota > Metazoa > Chordata > Actinopteri > Anguilliformes > Anguillidae > Anguilla > Anguilla rostrata. Next base: position 8,378,829 of record NC_057945.1, on the reverse strand, counting down.
ATGAACTCAGCCAGCTGATTTCACTAATTAATTTTACCTCCTGGCTAAAAAATTGTGCTAATTCGCAAATCCAGGTGATTGAAACAAAATACTGGGATGGAGTTTTATTTTTTTTTAACTTGGATTATCCACCTCTGTTTCAGTGAAGTTACACATACAGTACACCTGTTACTGAGGAACTGGAGTGGGTGTGGTTACAGAAGAAGCCTGTTAGTGAGGGGCTAATGGAATGGTTGAAGCTCACCTGGAGTAGGTGTAGTTACAGGGGGAGCCCGTTAGCGAGAGGCTAATGGAATGGTTGAAGCTCACCTGGAGTAGGTGTAGTTACAGGGGGAGCCCGTTAGCGAGAGGCTAATGGAATGGTTGAAGCTCACCTGGAGTAGGTGTAGTTAAGGGAGCTTAGAGAGCTAGGATGGTGAAGCTCCGGGAGAGCTCGTAAGGGAGGCCGTTAGGAGAGGCTAATGGAATGGTTGAAGCTCACCTGGAGAGGCTGCGGTTACAGGAGGAGCCCGTTAGCGAGAGGCTAATGGAATGGTTGAAGCTCACCTGGAGAGGCTGTGGTTACAGGAGGAGCCCGTTAGCGAGGGGGTGACAGAGTGGCCGAAGGTTTGTGGGGTCAGGTCGTGTCTCTCCCAGGCACTTCTATCCTTGTTGTAAAAGCTGATGGTGAGGTTCTCTGCCCACAGCAAGATGCAGCTGGATCCCTCACTCTTAAACTCCACGGGGGGGTAGGGGGTGCTGGGGCTAACCTGCAGCAAGGAACGGCCTACAGACCGGAGCTCTGGAGATATCTCCTCCCCTATCACCTGGAAAACGTATAAAAACACACGCCTGAGAACCACACACACACACACACACACACACACACACACCTCCCCTATCACCTGGAAAACACACACAAACAGAGGCCTGAGAAAAATACACACACACATCTCCCCTATCACCTGGAAAACACACAAACACAGGCCTGAGAAACACACACACACACACACACACACACCTCCCCTATCACCTGGAAAACACACAAACACAGGCCTGAGGAAAGACACACACACACACACCTTCCCTATCACCTAGGAAACACACAAACACACATGCCTGAGAAACACACACTTCCTTGAAGATGGCGAAAGATATTCCAAAGATATTCAGAAGATGAGATTAGAAAATGTTGGCATTAAACAGTGAAAGAAGGGTAATTTCTGCACACTATAAAGGCTGTTTTAATGCGTTTCTCGATACACTGACAGATGCATGACTGCAGGACGAACAGCACCCAGTTTTACCCGTGAAGGTTTGAGTGCAGTGTAGATGGCAGTGTATGGAACTCCCTGCTCCTTCACAATGTCCAGCACCTGCCCAATCACCTCATCTGGGAAAAATACACAAAACTTACACAGTGACACACAGCACTGCAGTTTCTGCTCACACATTTACAGTGACACACAGCACTGCATTTACTGTTCACATATTTACAGTGACACACAGCACTGCATTCACTCTGTACACATTTACAGTGACACACAGCACTGCATTTACTCCCCACACATGAACAGTGACACACAGCACTGCATTTACTCTGTACACATTTACAGTGACACACAGCACTGCATTTACCCCTCACACATTTACAGTGACACAGCACTGCATTTACCCCTCACACATTTACAGTGACACAGCACTGCATTTACTCTGTACACATTTACAGTGACACATAGCACTGCATTTACTCTGTACACATTTACAGTGACACACAGCACTGCATTTACTCCCCATACATTTACAGTGACACACAGCACTGCATTTACTCTGTACACATTTACAGTGACACACAGCACTGCATTTACTCCCCATACATTTACAGTGACACAGCACTGCATTTACTCTGTACACATTTACAGTGACACACAGCACTGCATTTACTCTGTACACATTTACAGTGACACACAGCACTGCATTTACTCCCCATACATTTACAGTGACACACAGCACCAGTAAGGGTAGTGCTCACCATTACCGCTGAGGACCTCCTTAGGGGACATCATGTCAGCCCTGAAACGAGCACAACCAACAGGGTTAGAGCCCGAGGAAAAGCAGCGGGCATGTGTGTGTGTAAAGGCATGCGCGTGTGTAAGGGTATGCGTACCCTGGGCTGTAGGGCAGGCGGATGATCAGCAGGGCAGGGGCGGAGGCGTTGAGGCGCAGTTGGGCGAGGGTGGCAGGCTCCAGGTACAGAGGGGAGGTGCCCAGCTGCTCCTGCAGGAGGCCAGGGACAGCGCTGACCCCCGGCCACGACACCATGGGCAAAACCAAGGAGGAAGGAGGCGGTGAAGACTGGAGGGCTGACTGGAGAGAGAACAACATGCAGTCTACACACTGGCATGGGAGCATTCATGCACTGCAATAGGAATGTATATACACCGCCACAGGAACATATACGCACTGCTATAGGAACATATACACACTGCTATAGGAACATATACGCACTGCTTTAGGAATATACTGTATATACACTGCTATAGGAGAATTTACGCACTGCAATAGGAATGTATATACACTGCCACAGGAACATATACAGCCTGCTATAGGGGCATACACATTCCTATAGGAACATATACACACTGCTATAGGAGCACATACACACTGCTATTGGAACATATATGCACTACTATAGGGACATATACACACTGTATAGGAATATACACACATCACAAAAGCAGCATATATACATCGCTATAGGAACATACAGTTTATGAACTGCTACAGGAACATATACAGAATGCACTGCTATAGAAATACATATACACTGCTATAGGACCACAAAGTATATTCAGTGTCATCAGTATAGACTTATAGAGTATAGATAGTATAGACAGTACAAATCACTTTCTCATGGACAGGGTACAATGGCTCTGAATATTATTAACAGGAAGTCTACTAGCTCATTAGCAATATCTAGCTTATTACCAGTATGTGCGTTAGCATTAAGCTTACCTCCAGGTTTTGGTAGGCACTGTCTTGTTTGTTCCCAAACACACCTCCATACATGGTAAAGTCATCCAAGCTCAGCTGTACAGATCAAGAGAACACATACAAACATAACATCACAAGCCTTTTCTACAGTAACACTACAGTAACTGTCAGTCCCTTAAGCATGTTAACCTCCACAGTACAGAAATACAGTCTGCTCAAGTTTACCTCCATGTTCTTTTACCAAATTGTTGTTCTTCAGTACCTTCATGGATATCAGAAGCTGCTCATTAGCTTTACCCAATATATTAAACAGGCATTGGCTATTCAGTAAATTGATATTAGGAGAATTTGTAGATGTCTGTAGAGTTTATAAATATATGCAGGTGTCTCTAGATGTCTGTGAGTGTATGAAGACATCTGCTGATGTCTGTAGATGTCCGTATGTACCTGCATGTGTCTGTGGGTGTTTTTAGATGACTGTGTCTGCAGAAGTGGCAAAAATGTGATCTGTTCGTCACAAGGGTCAGGAAATGAATTACATTGACTGCAAACCAGCCTACAGCCAGGTTTTAAAGTGAGTAGGTGTGCAAAGCCAAAGCTGGGAATGAAGCCCTTACCTTCTCCTGCAGGAAGAGCAGCACGTTGTGTGGAGCTCCACTGAGGGCATCGTTCAGGTAGGAGACCAGCTGGGAACTGGACACAACATGGCCCACTGCTGGAGGAGCCACAGAGCCCAGGGGAACACTGAAACCACATACCATATACCAGCTCAGAGGAACACTGAAACCAGATGCCATATACCAGCTCAGAGGAACACTGAAACCATATGACATATACCAGCTCAGAGGAACACTGATACAATGCAATACCAGCTCAGAGACCGAACCACAGCCATATATCAGCTCAGAGGAACACTGAACACACCATAATACCAAGACATGATACCATGCTATACCAGCTCAGAGGAACACTGAAACAACACAATCACCGAGAACACTATACCACATGCCATATACCAGCTCAGAGGAACACTGAAACAACAAGCCATATATCAGCTCAGAGGAACACTGATACCACATGCCATATACCAGCTCATAGGAACACTGATACCACATGCCATATACCAGCTCAGAGGAACACTGAAACATTAGGGGTCCAAGTAGCAAAGCTGTCAAAACCCAATTATTTTAGCAAAGTTTCATAAAAAACAAAAACTGCTATAACATCAGTACAGTACAATGAAAATGTATGAAACTTTGTGGGCTATGAGTGATTGGTGGAAATTGCAAGGTAAGCGAATATGGCACAATTGAGATGCATGGCAATGTTATAACAATCAAAATAATATACACACTTTCAAAGGTACTACGTAATAGTGTGGTAGGATTCTACTATTTGTAAAAACATTATTTTTGTTCCTGGGAAAGAAAGCAGATTTTAAACAGAATTCGGCATGGAAAATCATAAATCCGCATGGTAGTCTTTTGAACACCAAGCTGCTATATCTGGGAGGCCACACGCGTGCATCTATCTGAACCATTATGGCAAAAAAAAATTTGAACACAGTATTTAAAAAAGGATTCATCAGGCTTTCATTTCTAAAGCAACAAAAAGGTGATATAACATGGTTACACACAAATCCACTGTATATAAAACAAAGTAAATCATACAAAATAACTAATGCAGCCTACCATGGAATCAGCGTGGTATTGCTGCACCTTACTGTACCGACAGGAAAGTACGACAGCATATAAGCTTCAGTAGCATATACACTACAGCGGAAATAAGCTACAGCAGCAATAAACTATAAAAGCAATAAGATACAGAAGAATTAAGCTGCAGCAGAAATAAGCTGCAACAACAACAAAGTGCTGAACGGACAGCGCTCGGAAGCAGGCGCAGCCCTCTTACATCGGCCCCCGGGCTGGCGTCTTTCCTGACTAACAGCGCCTAGTAAAACGGAGGAGGGAGGAACAGAGCAACGGGAGGACATCGTCGTGCTTTTTCTACCACGGTCATATAAAAAAAACTTACATTTCCTGAGCATTCATTACGCCTACTGATTCAAGTAATTTAGAATTAGTGGGAGCCAGTTTACCGATTACAAATAAAAGAGTTTAAAATTCAATGACGTCTCAAAAAGGAATAAGAACACGCAAAGTGACGTTAACATTACCTCTACTGCAGTGCACTAAAGAGCTTCGCCATTTGACGGAAAATGACTCGTTATGTTGCCGATCTACCTGAACATGTATTCCCTTAATTTGCCAAAAGCTGTTTTCGTTTTTGCGGTTTATTGTTTATTTTACTTTTATATCTGCGCTGATACAAAACGCTGTAGGCCTTGCTATGTTGGTTAGCGGTGGAGCTGCACAGCGACCTTCGGGGAAATAGCGCTAGCTGGCTAACTCATCCTGTTAATAGCCTATAGGCTATTCATTTCATTCATTTTCATGATTTATTCTGTCCTGATGTTCACACATAAACCAGGCAGAATATACGGTTATGTAGCAGGTTAAATAGGCTACTGACTAACCAACTAAAGAAACTAATATGTTTTTCACACTGTTCTGTTATGGTAACCAGACAGCGAGAAAGCTCATCGGATAAGCTAGCCATAGACGTCTGCAGAGTCGGCTAACGCCATTTAATTTTGATGCAAAACAAAATAGATACATAAACGCTCGCTTACCCTCCGCTGGACCACATTATCAACGGTACCTGGTCGCTGCAGCATCCTGTTAGAAATAAGCAACATAAAACTGCACAGGTGTATGCTGTGACTCTAACCCGGTTCATCTTCGTGTCGGCCATCTTCGCTTTCTGTCTTCGGGTATGACGCCAGTCTTGGACAACCCGAGTGTGTACGTATATTGGTTTCTGTTAGTCAGTCGTTTGATCAATGAAGGTTTTTAACACTCATGTTATGTTCGTGGATCACGTAGGCCTAAAACCATTATGTTACCGCGTTCGTTTTGACCCGGCATTGTTTAACCACTCCTAGTTGTCATAAGGTATTTTACCCTCCAGTTTTATTTTACCGTACTCACCTAGTCAGCCAAACTGCAACCATGAGTTTGACAAAGTTTTTGTTTTTTTGTTTTTGTTACAGTCCATGCGGACAGTTTTCATAACAAAACGTATACATTTTGCAGTACCTAATTCATTATATTTGCCATGAAAGATGTAGGATGCATGTTGCTTATGGCCCTTTTAGCACACACTTGCCATATATTTTCTTTGTCTTGATTACTTGACATAATGAACATATTCAACTATTATGCTTTAGATCAAAATTGACCCGTGTATTGGAAATTTAAGCAAGAATAAATTGCAATTATTTTCTGAAAGAAAACTTTATTTTTAGCCAAAGGTAAAATATAAAAAATCCCACAAATACAATTGTATCCATGTGCAATAATTGGTTGGAGGGAATGATGGGTTTGCAGTAAGTGACCTATTCATACTGCACATGAATGACAGCACATGAGTCTGTGTGATTGCAGATGTACTTTTTGCATTAGTAGCAAGTTGTGCTGGTTTTGCAGTTTTTTTTATGGAAGGACAGGTGTGACACCACTTCCTTCTGCTTGCTGGAAGAAGATTCCTCCAATTGAATGACCCTGATAAATAAGGAATGTGGAGGGTGGAGTTCTGGGAAGATACTAACTTCTTTGTATTTACCTTGGTGGGGGGGGGGGTCACAAGAGCTGCCCCCAACTTCTTAAAGAATATGCTCATCCTGTGAAGTTTCCCACTGTTCCATGCTGGGTCAATCTGAGTCCAGATCACAAATGCATTGTATGCAGACACATCAGTGATATTGTGAAGGATGACCAAAGGCCAGCAAACAGTCATCCTCTTATAACTGCATGTTCCTGTTAGGCTATTAAGACTGTCCAGTCCTCCTCTGTAGTTGTTGTAGTCTGGCATAACTGGATCTTGCATCACATGCCGCCCAAAAGTTGACACCACATTCCTGTCTTGGTGGGCATGTACTGATAAGACAAACGGCTTCTAAAAGGAACCAGTCATTCATCCAATCAGGTCTAGGACTGTACAGGCACAGCAAACGCTCCACCCACTTATCCCACACAACAGTTACTTTTTCTCACGTACAGACGTTACAGTTCTCCCATGGACAGTGTGTGTGTACTTATGCATGCTAGACCTTACAGATCGCCAATAAACACAATCAGTACACTCTGCTGCACGCGCACATGCTCTTGGGCACATGCACATGCTCTTGAGCACACGCATATGCTCATGCACATGCGTAAACTCATAAACATGCTCTTGGGCACGTGCACACGCTCTTGAGCACATGCACACACTCGTGCACGTGTTCTTCTGCATACGCACATGCTCGTGCAAATGCTCAAACGCATGCTCTTGAGTTGGTTTACAGTACGTCTCTCTGAACACAGAATTTGCTCCATAATGAAAGCTAAAGAAACCGAAGAAAGTATTAGGCGGGAATGATTGTAAGGGTTATGGTTTAGATGGTTTCTGCAGGCATAGCACGTTAGCGTGAATTGAGCAGCATTTGCACAAAATGTTGTATTTTTGGCACTGAAATGCATGTTGAAAACACAATTTAAATACGCATGACCAAGACAGCGCAATGTGTCACCATTTCCCTGGCACATAGTATACCAGGGAAATGCTCTACTAGGTATTGTATACCATGTATAGTATACTCCCAGTATAGTGCTCCAAGTACTACACCACCAGTAAAGTTTTAGTACACTTTGCTTGTGTATTCATAGACTATTTTAGTGAGGTTCTAGCAGTTTAACTTCTGTAAATAACCTCAAATGGCACAAGATGAGAACTGAATAGTCTGTCTTCTGTGAATATGACTGCCGTGGGGAAAAAATGCCATTAATATGCTCAGCAGTTATAACTGCAAAAGGTGGCTATTTTGATGAATGTAAGATATTTTACTTAAATTATTTTAAACAAAAGATGTTTATTTCTTTTATCTTTGATAATTTCAAAATTATGGATGTTCTAAAACTTCTGACTGGTAGTGTAAATTACTCCTAACACCAGGGTAGCACCCTGAGTACAAAAGCACTTCTCACACCAATATAGAACTCTAATGAATAGATCACTCTCCAGTCTTCAACTGAAGACAGTACTGCAGCCAAGCCATGCTACGCTCGCACTGACGCGCTGCGCTCCCCGCTAGCTGGCGCGATCCCCTCGCTGACTCGTCCCCAGCGAACGGCAGCCCCTCCTCTCACAGCGGAACTGGCCTTCGAACAGAGAACGGCACCTCAGCTTAAACACTGCGCCGCACAGCTAGCCATTCTGTCCGCTGCTCGGACACCGGAACAAAAACTGTCTTTTCCAATTGCTATAATCCTAGAAAGGTCTCTGTGACTTGGCAAAAGGCAACACGCCATTCTTTTTTCTGCACCAATGAAAAGATCAGAAAAAATCCAATCAGCAGACAAGCAGCACCTACAGTTCCGCACAGTACATAGAGATCAGTGTGTCATCCATACGGTCCACTATCAATGAGGACACATCCGGAACCAATGAATACACTTAGAGTGAAATGAAACTGACAAAACAGCTGTGAATTTCAAAAAGTGAACATTTTTCATGTTCAAAACATTTAATTCAAAGATACCAAGGTTTGATATTTCAAAGAATTATGGCAACAAAGATGAGCTTCTCTTGTGGGTTTGTAAAGGCGAAAGGTCAACCTGGAGGCTATTTCCTGTTCCTGGGGGGGTGTAAAAAAAAGGTCAGTCTGGAGGCTACTTCCTGTTCCTGTGGGCACGGAAAGGGGAAGGACAGCCTGAAGGCTATTTCCTGTTCCTGAGGGCCTGGATAGGAGAAATGTCAGCCTAGAGGCTATTTCCTGTTCCTGTCTGCATGGAAAGGGGAAAGGTCAGCCTGAAGGCTATTTCCTGTTCCTGTGAAACCGCAGAGAGCAGGAAGTGGTCATCCTTGCCCTCTTGGCTCCAGCGGCTCCCGGAGGGCGGAGCCACGCTCATAGCGCCCCCCAGGGCCCGAGGAACTCAGATTTCTGCAGTGTGGTCCCAGAGGCCATCAGCCTTTCCACAGAAGTTAGCGGTGAACAGTCGTCAGCCTGTGCTGTGTGTGAACTGTGAGCCGCGGGTACGCAGGCCCGGCCTGGGGCCTGGCTATCGCCCGGCCTTCTGCATCCGCTGATGAAGGGCCTCCGCCTGGGACTTCAAGCTGCGAAACTCCCCCTGGATGAAGTCCGTCACAGCCTTCCTCACCTCCACCTGGACACAGGTACAGACAGGCGCGTCAACGAACACACCTGCTGGGCATACGTATATAAGCACAGGTACCGACTGAACACATGTCAGTAACAGGAGAGTTTGTGTGAGCCTGCACGCCCACGCGCACATACACTCACACGAACACACGCACGCACGTACACACGCGCGCACACACACACACACACATACACACACAAACACACGTGCATGCACACACACATAGGCACACGCACACGCACAGACACACTTCTGTGGAAATCTCACTTGGTTTTTGTTCTCAGACTTTAATATTTCCAGCAGGTGTGTAACAGTAAAAGGCTTCCCCACCAAAACCGTTATTTTCTGAAAAGTGAAACAATTTCAACACATTAACAAAATCCATTTTTAAGGACTGCTTGATGAAAGGTCGTCTAAAATCAGAGATCAAATCAGAGACTCACCTGTCCAGCCCTTGGGATGTAAGGGGCTGTATTTGGAAGAACATCGTTCATCCCTGCAAGGGTAAAAACACAACAAAAGCAACCAGTTAGCCTTCAACTGAGACGACCAATCAGACGGTTCACGCTTCCAAAAGGCATCACACATAGTCACACCCCCTATATTCAGCAGGACCACATATATTTAGCTACTGTCCACTACACTCACCCATATTACATCGTACTTGCCCAGATCTCCTATACAGAACTATACTCTGTTCAACTCCACAATATACCATTATACACAAGTAATACAGGTTATAAGTTAGACAACAAAATACTAAAGCCGCGTTTCCACCGCAGGAACTATACCCCGGAACTAGGAACCTTTTGAGGAACTCAGTGCGTTTCCACCGCAGGAACTAGGGTGTAAATTTAGTTCTGGGGGCTTTGTTTTACCCCCCAAAACGTTCCTGCTCGGGGGTAGTACTTTCCGAAAGTACAGGAACCGTTTGGGTGGAGCTTGCAGCGCTGAACATTTCTGATTGGTCGAGTACTCGTAGCATTTGTGTTGTATTTATTTTCCGCCATTACCCGCCATGTTTGAAAATATTCAGCGGCAAACCAATTTATTTTCATAATAACTTCAAATCAAACTTGTATATTATGCGGCGCAGTAGCCTACTTTTGGTTATAGCCTGTCAACGTCTTGGAATTATAACGTGTGCTCTTCTGTTCTTTTCTTGCTTTAGTATTCGTGTTATAAAATGCTAAGCATTCGTTCTGGGACAGCATATTACGTAGGCTACCAAAACATTCAAACGGATTAATTCGGTTGCTGAATATTTTCTTCCGGATTTTCTTTGTTAGCCCGTTGTAATTGACTCAAAACGTTTGATACAGTTATGTGAGGTATGCGGTAGTTCTGCATAATTAACATTGGTGATACAGTACAAGCAAACTGGAAATCACCTTCCGCACTTTTTATCCGGGTAAAATAACAGGTTAATTCTAGTAATCTTCCCTTTAGCTTTTTCAGACTGACGTAATTTTACTCAATTTTACTGCCATTTTTCAATTCCACGAAAAGACCAGGAAGACTATGGACTAATTTATGGTGCATGGTTCGCATCTGGAGGGCACACTTCGCTGCTCGGCTAGCAGTAACTTCGAAGGAAAGCAAACGGTGGCTGTACCACTACTAATTTACATTTTCACGCAAGTCCGAGTTTTCGTTCTATTCTTATCATTTTGCGATTAGCCTATATGGAATTGACGACGAGAAAGTAATAAAACAGCAAATTGTTTACAACGTGTGCATGTTTTCTGCTGTTAATGAATGTGTTTGAGAGGATATATGAAAATCAATAGGCTAAATACAAAAGTAACCATATATAGTCATTGTTGGTAACCCGTTGTATATAAGTGGAATAAACCCCTCCGGGCTGTCCCGGTTATTAGAAAATAATGTAGGCTACGTCGGTGGTAGTATGGGGTTACAGAAGAAATCATATGACAGATGGACCGACGACAACGTCAGTGGGCTAATTTGCCTAATCTTCGCGGTACTTTAGACCCCGGTGGAAACGCTGACAACCATTGGCTGAAGGAACCTTTTAGTTCCTGGTAAAGTAGTTCCTGGGACTGAAAGTTCAGGGTAATTTTGGTGGAAACGCGGCTTAACATGCATAGTCCCTGCTGATTTTATTTTTGGTAACAATAAAACATATCAGTCAAACATATCAGTGTAATGAATTGATAATAATAATTAATGACATCAACACTCACACTCATTTTATTCAATTAGCCCTTGTTCCGGCCAAATGTGCCTTCCTGTAGTGAGAAACATTACCATACCACTCTCGCAAAAGGTGTTCCGGTACTTCAGCAATATGAGGCCTTATCCAGCCGACTCACCTATGTGCCACAGAGGAAGGATTACAGGGCGAAGTGAACAGTCCGCTATCAATCGCCCCACTCCTGCAATTAGAACACGGGTCACGAGGCGATAAAGCTTGGCAGGAAAATACCTGGTTGTCCAGGTGTCGAAATAAACAATGCTACATAGTACACAAACTAAATCCCAGATCTGGCTCTCGCAAACTTGCCACCAAAACCATCCCCAGATTTAATTGGCTAAATAAATGTTCTCTCCCTCTCCACCTTCGCTAATGTGCGGTGAGCTTTCTGGCGCAAAATGGCTGCCGTGCATTGCCCGGGTGGGTGCTACACATTGGTGGTGGGTGAGGTGAGTTCCCCTTCACTGTAAAGCACTTTGAGCATTTGGAAAAGTGGCATATAAATGTAAGGATATTCTATTATACACAAGAAAAAACAGAACTTACTATCATGGCACAGAATTATGAGGACTAAATGGTTAAAAACCAGCGGAACTTCAGAGGAAGGACCTGTTATTCTGACGGCAAGCCAGACCGCCTGACGTACATTTTTATAGAACTGAGAACTTTATTTTTCTCACATTCCAAAGAAAATACTTCCAGTTCTATCGCTCCTCAATCGGTACCCAGTCAGTCAGTCTGTGCTGCAGGCTGATTTGAGAAAACCACTCACCCCATTTTAGCCTGATGAACTCTTGCGTCATATTTACCTTCCCTGCAGAGGAAACCATAAGCAAACTTATACATGATTCAAGAAATATCATTACATTTTTATTATTTTATCAATCCATCATTTTAATACTTACAGGATCAGTCTGGAAAAAAAACATTTATCCAATGGCCAAAAAATGCAATACCCAGTAAAGTCTATAGGGGGCACTACCCTACCCCATGGGAATAAGAGTCACACAGCAGTATAGAGTCTATAGGGGGTACTGCCCTACCCTCTGGGAATATGTGAACCCAATCTCCTTTGTTTAACTTCTCCAGGATGAAATCCATGCCTTTCTGATACACACCGTCACCTATAAGACACATTGAGAGTTAAACACCAGACTGCACAAAGTCCCCATACAGAAACATTCATGCAAAATACCTCAAGAGTGGGGTAGAGGGGTGAGAGAGGGGTACAGGGGTGAGAGAGGGGTACAGGACTGAGAGTGGGGTACAGGGGTGAGAGAGGGGTACAGGTGGGGTACAGGAGTAAGTGTGGGGCACAGGGGTGAAAGTTGGGTACAGGGGTGAGAGAGGGGTACAGGGTGAGGCATGCATTTGAGAAACACGTACCTCGGCACACAGGCACACACTTCCCCCTGCTGAAGAACTGGGAGTAGACCTCACTGGTGAAGCAGATATCAGAGGCAGCAGGAGTCCTGCAGGAGAAACTACTGCAGTCAGGAGCTGGTCCTATGCTTCCACAGTACCACTATCCTGTGAACACCATATCTTACAATTCCCACAGCGCTGGTACAGTAACACTATAATAAACAACATACGTGTGCACACCATGTCTTACAATGCCTACACCACTGATACAGTAACACTATCATAAATAACATACATGTGCACACCATGTCTTACAATGCCTACACCACTGATACAGTAACACTAACATAAATAACATACGTGTGCACACCATGTCTTACAATGCCTACACCACTGATACAGTAACACTAACATAAATAACATACATGTGCACACTACATCTTACAATACCCAATACTTCTTGTTCTCCTTTCTTCTCAAAATGTGTTGCCAGCACATGGACAGCAGTGCAGTTTGCCTTCTTAGCTCCATGGCTAGTTATTCACTTTGGGAGTTTTAAGCCCAATACATGTACATTTTTCAGCACTTTAGTGTTTTCCCAGCTTTTATGTTGTTTGTGTTCACAGCTGAAAATGTGTATTTTTGTGTTGTTTACTCAATGTGTCCAGGCAACCCACACAGAAGCATCTCACTCACCATCTCATTTTCCTGAAGTTCCAGAGATGCCTCAATTTCAAAATTCCTAAAGAAAAGAGAAACACCACTAACACTGTCAGTACATGAGACACAGACCACACCACTGTTAGTACACGAGAGATAAGCCACAGCACTGTCAGTACATGAGAAATACACCACAACACTGTCAGTACGAGACCAAGACCTGAACACTGTCAGTACATGAAACATAGGTCACAACACTGTTAGTATAAACCAGTGAGATATAAACCACAGCACCCCACCACAATTCTGCTACTGTCCTGCAACAAGATCCTACAATCTTGCCGACTCAAACAGAACAAGGATGGAAACGTAACAGAAATGGCAGTGTGTGTGGCACAGATTTATCACATGCAAATTTTTCATATTATCATCATCATTATTACATGTAAAACAGGGTACAGCTATGCAAAAGGAGTGGTCTGGAGGAGAGCCGTACCCCAGATGTGTGGGTCATCCATGCAGGACTGGTGATTGGACAGGGTAATAAGGGGCGTGTCAGGAGGGCGCTGATCAATCAAGTCCAGCAACACTTCCTGGTTGTGCACTGTCATATAGTTTAAGTACTCTGCAGAGACAGAGGAAAAATTACAGTTTAAGTAGAGTTGTGAACAAACAACAGGTAACAAAAATTAAGAACAGCCAACACACCTTAGGCCAAATATCTGAAACACCAGTGTAAGCACACTGTTCAGAGTTTGTTTTGATTTTTTGAGCAATCTACAAGCAGCTGGAAAAAGCAATTAATGCTTGCTTGTTGCAATCCAAGGTTTACAGCTTTCATGGGGATCTTAAATGAAGTGGCCTTGTATGATGTTGTGTGAAGTGATGTTTAGCGGTGTTTCGTTATTTTACGTGGCGTTTAGTCACGTGGTGTTAAGTGATGAGGTGTTTAATCATGTGATGTGTGAGCTACTCACTGGTCCAGAAGAGGCTGTAGGATCCCACCATACCCATGATCAGAGAACCTGACAGCCTCCAGCCCAGGTGGGGGCGCTGTGGGAACGGCCATTTCACCTCCAAGGGCATTACTGTCACAATGTCCCACTCATGGAGCCTGAGATGAAAATAAACTACAAATTACAATGCAGGATAGTGAAAAGTACACTTCACTATACTTCACTATAGTTCTGCACGGTATTACTTAGATAAACGGAGTCTCGAGCACTGTGACGCGGATTTATTTTTAAAAATCCGACAATGGCTCGATCTTACACATTCATGAAAACAAACCATTTAATTAAATATAATTTTGCATTTACAAATTTTTTTGTAAATTTGTGGGATCAAATTAGGTTAGATGGTTGCTTGTTTCTCTAAAATGTATTCTGAACAGGTCTGACCCCTGCCTCCGGAACACTTGAAAGAGAAAGGAGCTTTCCTTCATTCATGAAGATTCTCGTTAAAAGTGGATTTCACAGCGAGTCAAGAATCTAATTCTAGTTTGTACCATAGTCTGAGTGTTATTAGTTTGTATAAAGTTATAGAACATGTAATTTCAATGTACAACACAACGACATACACATAAAACATTACACTCCATAAAGTTTTTGGGACTTCCATCTCAGCGTAGCTCTTAACTTTAGTTACTATTGTTGGTAATTAAAGTTAAACTAACAATATGCCACGCTATATCTAGCGAACGTTTTTAACGTTTGATCTGATTTACTAGCTGGTTATCTAACTTAGTTAAACCAGTAAAGTATAGGACAGTACAATACCTAGTTTCACAAACATATTTTATTACTAGTGAACGTGTTAAAATGAAATTCAAAAGAGCACACAGCTGATATCAAAATAATTTGGCAAATAATCTTAATAAGGTTTAAGGGTAAAACAACGGAAAGGTCGCTGTCATCAGGTCACTCGCGATATCGTTCCTGGACATTCGTGTTCATACCGGATGTTTAGTTAGTAAATTGCAGCTAGACTAACAAGCATGCTAACCGTTACTGTTGCACACAGTATAGTAATGTTAGTCTCAAAATCGTGGCCGTTTGGATAGCCGGCTAATCTAGTAAATCATATTAAACCAAACGAATAAACAAAACGTAGCTACATGGCTACTCCGCTTGCATCTAGTTCGCTAGCTAATTTCCACACAGACTGCTGGCTAATTAACTATCGAATGTGCGGTTTAATATCAATCGCTTATACGCTGAAGTAATTCGCAGTTATTCGTCGAAAAATTTATTATGAATCACATTAAGAATCACCTTTTTTTCTAATAAAGCAGCAGCAGAAAAGGCTCACAAGAGTGAAGTCAAGAGTGAAGTTCACAGAACATATTCACTTCCGGTATCTACAAGGATGGGAAAATACAAAATAAAAGTGGAAATATTAATTGAATCAAAATTTACGGAGTTTCTAGCCTACATAATGCAATACAATCTCAAAAGAGGCAATGGAAACCTCATCGAAAAATGTTCTAAAAATTAATAATGTAGAAAAAAAACTGTTGAATGGTTTCTTGTAACATAGTTAATATTATATATATTAGGGATGGACAAGAGTCCAGGGCTAATAGAGGATTCAAGTGCTTAAAAGATGAGGACAAGGGGTGGGGGGGGGGTGGGGGGGGTGGGGGGGGGATTAAGCTGACTTGAAAATAAATTAGCTTGAATTAACGTTTTTAGTTTCATTCTTTTTTTTTTTTACATGGCAGCTTTGGCAATTTGTTTTTTTTTTTTTTTTTAATCGGTAATGATGTTAGTTTCAGAAATCCTTCAACAGGCGTTGTGACTTTTAAGTGGAGTTTTACCTGACAAACTTACGTCCAAAATGTGAGTTTAAAGTCAAGTCAAAATTGTGTATCCCATTAAAACTCCACGTAAGAATGATTTAGTCACCAATACGTTTATTTAAAGTTTAATGAATATTTTTATTGACATGCGAAGATGTTCGGTTGCCCTGTCTATTGCTACGTTTTCCAGTTTTGTTGACTGTGTATCAAGGGCTGTGGCTGAATCTTGTATTTCCCAAGATCAATCAATCATGACACATATTACCGAAGGTAGGCCTACAGGAAGCTACATGGTGAATTGACAGGCTTTGATTTTTATCCCCTAAACTACTCTTCAGAAGCCCACATTTTCTCTTTACGACACCATTGAGCCTCATACACATTTGTACTGAAACAAATTCTCCTATATTTGAGGAATTATGAAAGCAATTGTCGTTTTCTGCAGTAAATTATATGCGGATAATCTGCATTAACGTTTTCAAATTTCAATTACATTTTGGCTGGATAGGAGCGGCACCCGCAAAGGAAATTAAATTACTAATCCAAAAAGTTTTTCGGTTTTCACTTTTGCCACCGTATGGAAGCTACTAAGAAGGTAAAGAAAACGCTTATTCAATGTGAATAAGCATTTAAATTTGAAAATGGCCAAACATTTGCTGTCTCAAAAAGAAACTGTAACTCATTTATCGAATTAACTGCCTCGTTTGCATCATGATAGCGTTGTACTAAGTTAATTATAAAAACAGAATAACGTTAAATTAATTTTTACGTTTAAATACGTTGTAGCATAGGTTACATGACGCATACACATACAATGAATTATTAATAATTACAGTCTGAAAGCAGGCTTTTTCGAATACATTTTTGCGCAGTATAGGCGCACACGATACGCAGGCAGAATGTAAGGGTGACCGGGGTTGGTTGGCACACTTTTCATTCTTTGCTGTAGTTCTCTGGCATAGTTTCTGTTGGAATATTCTAACCAGTAGCAAACAAAATGTTAAGGTCTTTCCAGCCATTAATATATTTTATGGTCCACAAATGTGGACATTAAAATATGTGTATAAATTTAGACGACTAATTATTAAAGTCATGTTGTGCACTTGTGCCAACCAGCCCTAACATGGATAGGAATCATTTTCAACATTGAATTAAAATAAGAACCAGAAAACATGAATATTCAATCGAATTAATATAAATATAATACATATATCAAATATATAATAAATATAACATAGAGTAGAAACCAAACAACATTTTTAACCAGTTCATCATTTGAAATGCCACTGAAAGAAACCCCTCAGATACACCAAACGGTGTGTCGATGTCACCGACATCAAGAAACCAAAACTTAGCACGTCGGGGTCACCAACTGTAAGAAACCCCTCAGATACACCAACAGCGTAAGTAGCCTATCTGAGTGGCGAAGGATCGCGTGTAGTCTTACCCGGTGTTACTGGAAGGGGATTAATGTAACGTTGCCTGTTATTTGACTCAAAAAAATAATGTTTTAATCTTTCCTCTGTGCTAACAGTTATGCATAGGAGTAGACTGCTGTCCGCTAGTAGTGTGGCTTTATGCGAATCGTTATCTAACTTGGTAAATTCGGACATGTCTTTGGCTTGTGTAATTTGCATGAATACAACTGTGTATCCTGCTACTACACTGGTGTATAGGCGAGTACGGGGTGCAGATATCATAAATGTGTAGGCTAGGACCTCAAAACAGCGATGTGTTCAGTGGTAAGAGTGAAAGAGGAAGGCCAAGTTATAAAGCAGTTTATTGTTCATTGTCTCTAATGACAATATACAATGGTGCTCAATGTGAGTGGTGATGGCTATACGCGTAAATGGCTTATACGCGCAGGAGACCGTGTTGACGACTCTCCCCGAACCGCTGCTTGTTTCCCCTTATATACAAAACGATCAAAGCAAAACACCAAGTCATCAAATTAAGACATAACCATGGCAAAACAGTATATATCAATAATCCTGCTTGCACTACCTCTGTCGGCATATCACACAGAGTTAACCTTTGTATCTGGCTAGGTGCGGACCCATAGGTCTCAAGATCTTTACGCCGGGCACCCACCGCACGCGTAGCGTAAGCGGCGCGTAAACAGGTTTGTGTCGCGCAAAGGTTTGCTTAAAGCTCTGTATTCCTAATAGCTCTCGCAGTCTGCAGTGGGATTACATCGTGTATTTCACGTTTGTTCACGAGTGTTGATTATGGGTTAAGTGAATACTTGGTGAGAGACCTTTTTCAGTTTGTTTATTTGGTAATATTTTGTTAACTCATGTAAATACGTGAGAAAGTAAACGCTTTAAAGAATTAACATAAGCTTAAATCGCAACGTAGCCTACATAATAATCAATCTCAAACTGTATTAATTTATTTGCTTGGTTAACAAGCGTGCCAATTTTATGAAGAATATGTAATTATCATAATATTAATAAATAATCCGTAGTCAACCATTGGGAATTCCCGTGTCATCATTCACGTCAAAACATTTATAGGATCAGATTTAGTAAAATCAGCTAGGCTGATCAAAAAGATAGCGCAACAGTTTAAACTTGAAGGGATATGAACACCACAACGCCATGAACACCGGAAGCTTTGAAGTACAAGTGCAATAATGGCTTGCTTACAACTTTATAAAATAGGTGCATTTTCATCGGCAAGACCACTAAATCAGATTTTTTAAAGCTCTGTGGATTATCTGATTTTTATTAACATGCCCTTTTTGAAAGCACAGCGAACGAAGACATCGGAGAAGTCAAATAGGCTGAGCAATGGTTGGTTAAAAACTACCTTCCAACACTCGAGCTAACAAACCGCTGCTCGGTGCATTCACTTCTACATCATTCAATAGGCTACGCCTTTCTGTGGTGTATTTTCAAATTTACCCCAACCCCTCTGCAAAATAAGATAGCGAAACTAAGTTTGCCTTTTCCCCAAGTTCCAGTTTTGTTTAGTTTTTTCTGCAAGGACAATACAAAAACGGAAAGGCTTGTATTTTTTAGCTGCTTATAAAATATCTGGGAGGGAACGAGGGACACACCTCCAGTAGCCTAATATAAGGATGAAATATAAATCAGAGCATGTATACCTAGTATTTCAGAGCATATTTATATGTATAAACAGGTCATCATGACGCCCGGCAAGCAAAAAAATAGAACTAAGCTCCAGTTCGCTTGTGTCGCACAAGTTTCGCAGCAGGTTCGTGCCGCGTTCGCAGCTGGTGTAGAGGACGTCGCCCGCTGCCGTTGTAATAACAGTACTTCAACCACACTTCACTTACGCGCGTCGTGCGCTCGCGGCCGCTACGCGTGCGGTGGGTGTCCGGCTTTAGTCAGCACCACACCACCAAAGACACCAACCTGTTCCTCATTACACCAGTTTTCCAACAATGCAAAACATGACTACTTTGCATTAAGGAAAACCTAAAGCAGCACTTGTTTTTACTGTGTGCGTGTGCGCGCGCGCGTGTAAACCTGGTGCGTGTGGATCGGCCCTATGGAGTGTGTGTGTGTGTGTGTGTGTGTGTGTGCCTGTGCGCATGTGTGTTCTTGTGTGTGCAACTGTTGGGACAGTAACCACAATATTGTGCGCGAGTCCCCCTTAAACACAGGCACGTGGATTACAACACGCCTATACCGGGGGTGGTTGTCACAACACCAAAATAACTGCGCCAACCAACCCTGGTTTCAACTCTATTTGATATTATATTCATGATATATTTCATGTTTTATTTTGTATAGGCTATTTAAATTTATTCAATGAATATTTATTCCATTGAATAGTCATGGTTTCTAGCTCTTAGTTGTTCTTATAATACGATATTACCTAGCTAACATCACAGAATCATATATCAAAATTTAGCTGATTCCTATCTCTACTAACTGGAAGTAATACATTTTCAATATTTCTGTCTAACACAGTTTTATGATACGTTTACTGTAAAGACCATTTTTTACTTTTGAAACGGCAAAACTGGAAGGTTGGTCGCACAAAAAAGTGTGCCATTTTTTTAGATGTTTTAACATGAAACATGACTTCAGTTCAAGGACAACAAACATTTTGATTTTACAGTTTTGTGTCTGTGACCCACAAAGGACCTGAAAATAGCTGTGTGCCAACCAACCCCAGTGCCTGCCAGCCAGCCCCGGTCTCTCCTACAATTTAAAGTACGTTAATCAATTAACATTTACATTTTGGCAGGTTTATGCCTCCATACGTGTCGACAGGTTGATTTTGTGTAAAAGTAATTATCTTAACATTGTTAATGTTTTAAATCAAGGGTGGTGCAATTAAATTTGGGTCTCTTTGTGTTTCCTTTTATGTTCCCGTGCGCCACCAGTGAATGGCTATTGGATAAGCTATACTTCTTTACGAACGATCGACTCTGAACAGTAGGCAAAGTACAGTTTGTGTTCCGAAAGTGGCTTATCGGGGCGTGGTGTGTCGTTGGGCGTTTGGGGGAGGAGGGCTGACGCCGTTGTTCCGTTGGCTGTTCAGTTGACACCCTTCTCGAGCGAAAGAGAAGGATGAACGACCCTGGGCTTCAAAAAAGGATTTCCCCAACAAAAAACTTTGTTGCCGGGGGTGTAGGCGGATCGTGTCTTTTACTCGCAGGGCATCCACTAGATACGATAAAGGTGATGCGTTAATCGTGTATAAAATAATAATTTGCTGCATGCATGTCTATAGCTTTAAGTTTAAATAACATACAGTAGCCCAAGCTATCCATAACAGGAATGAAAGTAGCATTTAAGATATACTGTAATTTAAGAATAACACGCCGTTTAACATTGATAGATAGGGTCTACTAGATAGCTAGCGATATTATTTATGTTAATTTCTAGTTTGTATATTTTGGAACTGTCCGCTTTGGCTCTGAACCTCTTTAGCTGCAAGACCCGCGCCTCTGAGTCTGATTCTCCAAGCTACTTCGTAAGGAGCGCGTATACTGAATGGCTATAGTACAAGAGTTGAATTCACCTTAATTTCTGTTTGAGTGAAGGGTGTTTAATAAGGTGAGCAGGTTATGGCTTGCGACATTGGTTTAATTGTTTAATTGGTTAAATAGACTGTTATAAATGCAACAGTTATTGTACATTCTCATTTTAATGTAGTTCCATCACATTGTCTCAGCTGTATGTTTATAATAACCGAAACATCGTAGGTCTACATGTTCGTCTGTTGAGGTATTCCGGCTATTCAACATGTTCTTGTAAATGAGTATGATATTCCAAGTGTAGAAAATAATTCATACCGGGGCTGAAGTCATTAGTGTTTTTCGTGCTTTTATGAAGTTGGTTTTTGTGATTATTCATTTTACCGCAGGTCCCAGTTTTATAGCTTATGAATAGGACAAATACAGGTCACTTAGCCACTGCACCCCATTCCCTTAAGTGGTCTCAGGGTAGCGTTATGTGGGGGAGTGTACAGTGCTCGCGGGCATATCTCAGTCACGCAAAGCAAACTAAACGTTTTAGTTTAGTAAAGCAACTGATTTGTAATTTCTCAGAAATGCATCGACTGCTGTCAATGAATCGATTTCATTGACAATACGAACTATGAACTATAATGGGCAAAAGGAAATCTGTTTTGCCTGTCAGGTTATGACAGGTGCCAGGCAACAATGGCTCCAATGTGGAATTACGACCTGATTGTGGGTGGTAAACTTGTTTACAATCTTGGTGACTTTCCGGTGTGCGGTACAGCTTCAGTCACCTTGAAGCCAGGCAGTTTTTGTGACGTTTTACGCTGCCACGGATACATTTTTGATACACCACAATGCGTAAAAATAAAATAATTGGACAGTAGATCACCTCCTTAAAAATGAATGTCCACTGGCACATGTAAAACAGTCTGTGAATGTCACAAAATTTAGCCAAAATTTTTAACTGTATGGGTCTGCTACTATTCTCAACTAGAATGAATGTGATATAAAACACATTTAAAAAAATAATTGAAATAAATTGCTTAAAATTTGTAACCCAAAAAAGGTAATAAGGAACAATTCAGTTGGCTTCAGGGGTTCGTGATTAATATTTTCTACTGGTCTGACTCCTAGAGTATTTAAAAAGAAACACAATTTGCCGCGTCTTGTAGGTGAAGGTTGGTTGAAGATCATCCAGGGTTCCTCAGGTTATGACTGCATCAATTCCTCTCAACAGCAGTCTGCAGGTTACCAGCTGTCACACATTTACTTTAGTGGCATCTACCCAAGGATTTACAACACTAACGTAAGTGCAAAGATCAGGAGCAGAAGGGCATTAATTGCTATCTTTTTTCTAAGATGCAAAACTTGAACCAGAGCCTATCATTAATCTGAAATATACTCTGTATACTCACACACATTTTGTGTGTACTGTGTGCACCAGTGTATACAGTGGTGCATTCTACTAAGAGCACCATTATGCATTACAGTGGTGCATTCTTCTAATATGTATTTTGTAACAGTCCAATTTACAAGGATGGTTCAAGACATTCTATTATTTTTCTGGTACACAAGAGGTTGTGTACCAGGTTGCATTTGCCATAGGAAATAGTTCCAACTGAAAATGAGATTGAACATGATTTCTTGATTAATAATCAGGTAACATACACACGTAGGACCCTGGGAGTCGTGATGTCACTGAAATAGCTGTTTTAGAGTTACCTGAAGTGCACTCTATTTCTTTAGATGACAAACGTCCTAATGCCCCTTTGCCAGGCAGTTTAACACTTGCAGGTCGTCATAAACTTTAAATTTACTTCAAATCTAATTTTAGATACCTGCCAATAGCATAAAAAAATATCCTTAATTTCTGCAAAACAATCAAAAACATACACCAAAACTGATATAATATCAAAAACTCCCCAGAAAGTGAACTATTTATTTAACCGGTTGCTCAGTAGCCTTTTAGAGAGTTTTCAGACTGAAAATATCAGCATTATTGATTACCCTGAAACATAATGTACCACCAGATCCCAATCAGCACCAAACCTTTTTTTGGACTGGTGTTTGGTAACTGATTTTATCTTTGGTTTTCTGTAGGTTCGTCTCCAGACTCAACCCAGGGCCTCTCAAAGTCACGCAAGTGTCATCTATACTGGAACATATGACTGTTTACGAAAGACATTATCAAAAGAGGTGGGATAATGTACATTTTTTATTGGTACTTACTGCCAGTTCCTGCTTCTTAATTTTGTCTTTACAGTAGTGCTCTCTCTGCCTGTAGAGGGTGCTGGGCCTGTACAGAGGGTAACGCAGTACTCTCTCTCTCTGCCTGTAGGGGGTAATGGGCCTGTACAGAGGGTAACGCAGTACTCTCTCTCTCTGCCTGTAGGGGGTGCTGGGCCTGTACAGAGGGTAACGCAGTCCTCTCTCTCTCTGCCTGTAGGGGGTGCTGGGCCTGTACAGAGGGTAACGCAGTACTCTCTCTCTCTGCCTGTAGGGGGTGCTGGGCCTGTACAGAGGGTAACGCAGTACTCTCTCTCTGCCTGTAGGGGGTGCTGGGCCTGTACAGAGGGTAACGCAGTACTCTCTCTCTCTGCCTGTAGGGGGTGCTGGGCCTGTACAGAGGCATGGGGGCTCCACTGCTGGGTGTGGCCCCCATGATGGCGATAAGTTTCTTTGGCTTTGGTTTGGGGAAACAGCTCCTGCAGCCAGACCCCAGAGCTCCACTCACGTCAGTATGAAGGAATGCAAACTTATATTGTGTGCACGTGTGCATTTGCACCTGTTGTATGTTTGTATGCGAAGATATGTGAGTGGGTATGGGAATGTGCGTGTATCTGTGTTTGTGTGTGAGATTGCGTGTGTGTGTTTGCGCTTGTGTCTGTGTATGAGGTCATGTGTTTGTGTGCAAACTCCTGTGTCTGTACACTGGTATGGCGGTATGGAGGAATGCAGAGAACTCTCTCACACACTTTCTTCCTCTCAGGTCCCAGCAGGTATACCTGTCTGGAATGCTGGCAGGGGTCTTTACTACAGTCATAGTGGCCCCTGGGGAGAGGATCAAGTGCTTACTTCAGGCAAGTAAGCAATACGTGTCTTTACTGTGTGTGTGTGTGTGTGTGTGTATGTGTGTGTCTATATGTGATTGCATGTGTGTGTTTGTGTTTGTATGCACATGCATGACGCGTGTGTGTGCGTGTTTGTGTGTCTGCGTGTGTGTTTGTATGCACATGCATGACGCGTGTGTGTGTGTTTGTGCATCTGCGTGTGTCTTTGTATGTTCATGCATGACACGTGCGTGTGCATGTATGTTCGTCTGCGTGTGTGTTTGTATGCACATGCATGACGTGTGTGTGTGTGTGTGTTTCAGGTGCAGTCTTTGTCAGGACGGCTGAAATATGCAGGACCGCTGGACTGTGCTGTGCAACTATATAAGGAACAGGGGATCCGCAGCGTTTACAAGGGAACGGTCCTCACACTCATTAGAGGTACTGGCAGAGAAATTCTGTCACATGGCAAATATAATAATAATAATAATAATAATAATAGGAGCCAAGCACCTATTATTCTTTTTCCACTGTTGAATATGAATTGGACACTGAGCATGAACATAACCTTTGAATTTAATTTGCAGCTTGTATTCTGGAATTCAGAATTTGAAATTGTACTTTACTACTCAATTCAATATTTCACAACTTGCTATTGTGTTTTCCCAAGCCTGGTCCCCTGGAGGTCTTCAAAGGTCTTTTATTTTATTTTATACAATTTTATGTACATTTGATACAGTTTTCTATGATCTTTCTCCCTGTTCTTCTTTGCTGTTCTTCATTTTATCCATCACATTATTAACAAATGCAAACAACTATAGAACTAAATATTGTTCTTATTTATTTGCTATCACATATTTTGAAATAATATTTTCACAGTAGGAGTGTTTGTGAATGGATCCTTTCACAAATCATTCAGGAAACTGTTTTATTTTCTCATGAGCGCCCTCTATCCAGTGTTCTTGGCAGTGCTGACACACAGGATGTTTGTTTAAATAACTTCAATTTGGTCGATTGTGAAAAATGTCTGCTGTGCCGCACATTAAAACGTCAGAAGTTAATAAAAGTTACATGACTAATGAACTTCTATCACTTTTGAAATCAAAAACAAGAACCTGTGTTATATAATGACTGTCCATATAAAGCCCAATAACCAGGTGCTCATATGAAGGAAAGGTGCAGTTTGAGGTGAAATATGTAATTGGAAAGGGATGTATGTTCTTATGACTCTTTCAGATGTGCCTTCTAGTGGTTTGTACTTCCTGACCTATGAATATGTGAAGAACGCTCTGACTCCTGAAGGACAAAGGTCAGGGTCCCTTTCTCTCTGGTTTGAAGTTTGGGGGAAAATTTAGAGAGTTTGGGGGATGTCCCTCACCTCTGTCTCCCCTTTTCTTCTTTTCAGTGTCACCCAGCTTAGCACTCCCAGAATCCTCTTGGCCGGTGGTTTGGCAGGCATTCTGAACTGGGTGGTTGCGCTTCCCCCAGATGTTCTCAAATCAAACTTCCAGACAGGTACGGGGATTCGCCAGGACTTTTTAAATTCCCTTACTCATTCCCCTTTTCTTTCCAGTTCAGAATGTCCAGCTGTATCTATCAGTGCACATTATGGACCACAGCAATCCGTTTGGTAGAGCTCAGACAAGCCTGAGCTCTCCGCTGAAGCACGTGATGTTGCCTCTGCTTCTCATCACACCGCAGTTCACTGGTTGGGCTCACACAGACACAAGTCTGAGGAAGACACTTCGGGCATGATTTACTAAGACCTTCAGCGCATGGAAAACCTTTTAGCACACGCAAAGCCAGTAACATTTGCACATGCTAAAGGTCTTAGTAAATAAGGCTTTTAACATGCGGCTCAACTGAATGTATGTATATAGGCTTAAATATATGGCCATACGTGTACAGTGGGATAGCACATAAGTTTCAAACTCCAGTGGCGACAACATTTAATTTAAAAAGTTCAAATTGGCTGTGAATGAAAGAAAATGCATCTTTCCCTGATGTGCTTTTCCCCGTGTGCCACTTTCAGCTGCAGAAGGGCGCTACAGGGGGGTAAACCCTAACCCTAACCCTGATGTGCTTTTCCGGTGCCACTCAGCGCGGAAGGGCGCTACAGGGGGGTAAACCCTAACCCTAACCCTGATGTGCTTTTCCCCGTGTGCCACTTTCAGCTGCAGAAGGGCGCTACAGGGGGGTAAACCCTAACCCTAACCCTGATGTGCTTTTCCCCGTGTGCCACTTTCAGCTGCGGAAGGGCGCTACAGGGGGGTAAACCCTAACCCTAACCCTGATGTGCTTTTCCCGTGTGCACTTCAGCTGCGAAGGCCTACAGGGTAAACCAACCTAACCTGATGTGCTTTTCCCCGTGTGCCACTTTCAGCTGCGGAAGGGCGCTACAGGGGTTTGCGGGATGTCCTTGCGAACCTGATCCGGGAGGAAGGGGCTTGTGCTCTCTACAAGGGCTTCACCGCCGTCATGCTCCGAGCATTCCCCGCCAATGCGGTAACATTACCCATAGCACTTAGCGCTACCCTTAGCATGCTGCATTACCCATAGTCCTTTACATACCCATAGCGTATTACATTGGCCTTAGCACTTACAGTATCAAATATGTATGGTTTCATAATTCCAGAACGCTGTAACCATTGTATATTTTGTACAAACTACAATCTGATCTTATTGTGAACTATAATAACACAAGCAATAGGTAATCAGTTACATTAAACACAGCCAACTCCTCACTATCTTATTATGCTCCTAGGATGGAAAAGCAGTTATAATTTGCAGAGTGACAGACTCAGAAAAAAAGACATTTTATGATCTAAAGAAAGTCATTTCAACCAGTTGCAGTGTAAAGGTAAACCAAGGCCTCACTGTAAAAATGATGCACTTCAATAAGCACAAGGAACAATACTAGACCAAACACAAGCCAGGAGAATGTAGGCAAATATGTGCAAGTCCGGTCACAGCTCTTAATGCTTCCCACAGGCCTGCTTCCTGGGATTTGAGTTAGCTCTGAAGACTCTCGACTGGTTGGCTCCCAACTGGTGACCTCTGTGATTGGTTGGCTCTGGACTGGTGACCCCTGGGATTGGTTGGCTCACTGATGACTTGAGCAAGACCAGGACTTCTGGTACCTGGTGTCACTATGACAACAGCTTTCTACAATTTATGATTTATTTAATTTTTTTGTGCTGCCAATAATGTTTACTGACCAGTTGAGTTATTGTAATATCTATTTTTCAGTAAAATTGATTGCTATGTTTGCTTTTGAAACAAAATAAATCTACATTTGTTCTGACAATTTCTGTCTAAATTTCATATTCCTTTTTAAGAAATTCAACATTCCATACGAGAACAATGATGATGCAATCATATAAATAGCAGAATAACATTAACACATTATTGAATATTCTTCCTCATGAGCTGAATCACAATTAGTGTAATGAGGTGTCTAATAAATTATAAATATGCACTTAAACACAGTTCAATTCACAGTCAGACAGAAAAATTTAAGATAATTAATTCTGTGTCGGAATGCTTGTGGAGGGAGAGACAGGGGACAGAAGAATTAGATTAGCCAGAGAGCCTTAATACACCACCTTAACGATGCATCCATTCCACATATATTTTAAAACAAATTTAAATATTAATTCCATGTTTTGATTCAAAATAGTTTGCAAGATATACTCAGTGGCTGCATTGCCAAATATGCCAACAGGCTTTGACTAGCATATATAAGTATGCTTTTAAATGTACACTATATGACCAAAAGTATCTGGGGCTGTTTTGCATGGTTTGAGCTAAGCCAGTTCCAGTGAAGGCAAATCCTGATGTAGCAAGTCTGCATGTTTCAGCATGACAATGCCCCTAGTCACACGGCAAGGTCCATATAGAAATGGTTATGTTGAGACTGGTCTGGAAGATCTTGACTAGCCTGTGTAGAGCCCTGACCTCAACCCCATCCAACATTTTTGGGATGAATTGGAAAGCCAACTGCGAGCCAGGCCTAATCGGCCAATCAGTGCCTGACCACACTAATGCTCTTCGGGCTGAATGGAAGCAAATCCCTGCAGCAATACTCCAACATCTAGTATAAAGCCTTCCCAGAACAGTAGAGGTTGTTATAGCAGCAAAGGTTGGACCACTTCCATATTAATGCCCATCATTTTAGATGAGATGTTGAATGACAGATGTCCACATACCTTTGGCCATGTAGTGCATCAGCTAGCTATGTTAGGCCATTGACGCACCATTGATCCTTCACAAAGGTTAGATAGCTACAGATAAAGCTACCATCCCAATGGACATCAGGGGCCAAAGTAAGCCTCTCCATTATCAATTTTGCTAAACTGCCAGCGGTGGGTAGAGTCTGGGCTGAGGGGTGGGGCTCAAGGTGAGCAAGCCTATGTGGAGCCATAAAATAATATTGTCCAGTTTTGTGACCACTGGGCCTCACCCTGGTTGTGAGTACAGCCTAACCCACATATGGTTAATTAATGAGCGTAGTTTATTAAAAAGAGTAATGACAGACTGACATTTCAAATGTACCTTAAGCTTACAGTGCAACATGAATGAGTAAATGATTTACTCACTCACCCAAACGGAGCTGGCCCAGCATCTGCTATTCACCCTCCTGGCTTTTGGAGAAGTAAGCTCTTGTTGCTGGCATGTTATTTTTGGTGGACAGAACAGAAAGTTGACAGAACCTTTCCTGTGCCAGTACAGTCCGCAGTTTTATCTTGGAAAAACGGGTACTGAAACAAGTGTGGTCAGTAGAGTCCTCAGCATGACTTCTGTATTTGGAAAGGTTTCTACAACACTTGATCAGTTGGTATTGCAAATAGAGTCCCTTGAGGAATCATGTCGTGCACGAACCTTAATTCTGAAAGAGTTCTTTACATTATCTTAAGTTTCCCCAGAGCTGAATACTCTTTAGGGACTCAACTTTTTTTAGGCCAATGTCTTCCTGGGATAGATTACACACTGAATCCCTCCCTGGGATAGATTGCACACTGAACCACTGCCTAGGATAGATTACACATTAACTCCTCCCTGGGATAGATTACACACTGAACCCCTCCCCAACAGATCCCTCAGCCACCGCTGAACAGATCAGCCACCGCTGAACAGATCACACCCACCGCTGAACAGATCACACCCACCACTGAACAGATCACTCAGCCACAGCTGAACAGATCCCACAGCCACCGCTGAACAGATCACACCCACCGCCAAACAGATCCCACAGCCACCGCCGAACAGATCACTCAGCCACAGCTGAACAGATCACACCCACCTCTGAACAGATCACTCACCACCACTGAACAGATCAGCCACAGCTGAACAGATCACACACCCACCGCTGAACAGATCACTCAGCCACCGCTGAAGATCCCACAGCCACCTCTGAACAGATCACCCAGCCACCGCTGAACAGATCCCACAGCTACCGCTGAACAGATCAGCCACAGCTGAACAGATCACACCCACCACTGAACAGATCACTCAGCCACCGCTGAACAGATCACACCCACCTCTGAACAGATCTCACACCCACCGCTGAACAGATCACACCCACCTCTGAACAGATCCCACACCCACCGCTGAACAGATCACACCCACCTCTGAACAGATCCCACACCCACCGCTGAACAGATCACTCACCCAACTGTTGAATGGAGAAATTTCTGCAATATATCACTCAACCAAGATTTTTTGAATTTGTTTTATTTTTGTATTTTAAAATAAATCCCCATTGACAAGTTTTATTTAGCATTTCCCCTAACAGAATGTATTTTACAACAGGCTAAAAACAAACATGGACATAAATAAGTATATTGAGATAAGGCACCATCGGAAATTTTATTCCGTCATTAAAACACACAAACCCAAAGTAAAAAAAATAAAATAAAAAAAACTGTATACAAAATAATTTCATATAAAGGCCTAGAAGGCTTTTGGCATGAGCAAGGTCAAAGGTCACAAGTCCAGACAGTCTGAGGTTTATTCCCTCTGTGCTCATTTGGACATATTACTGCACCACACACTATTTTCTCAATGCCCTAAAGGGAAAGTCCAGTCAATGTCTCATAGTCATTTCATAGATTTGTCATGAATGACAGGAGGTCTCGGCCAATAGAAAGTCCGAAAGCTCAGTCTTATAAGTCAGCACTTAAAATTCATCAAAACTCCTAAGACAGTTTGCCATTGCTGGGCATGCAGTCAGAGCCAGGCGTCACTGTACATACACACACACTCGAATGCGCGCACGCAAGCACACACACGCACGCACACACACGCAAGCACACACACGCAAGCACACACACGCAAGCACACACACGCACAGCTACGTGCTTTAACTCCAGGGAGATGAGGAGATGAAGAAGACAGGATGTATTTTGCACGTTCCCCGATGAACCCGCCTTTACCCCGATGCACAGCGTGTGTGTTCTGCACAGTGCATGTTCAGGCTAGGCTGAGGAAGAGGATGGAGGCAGTGATGAAGAGGAGGGAGAGCTGCGCTTCTGATCGCCGCTGTGCTGATGCCTTCAAATCCACCTCGATGGGATAGTGGTCACTCAAACTTAATGCCTGAAATACACGCACACACACGCACGCACACACGCAATTCCTTAAATACAGACACACAAGCACTTGACGCCTTGCACACACAATGTGAAGTTAACCAACATTACAAGGAGTGGGGTCATTCATGGTGAACAGTGCGCAAGAAGAGGCCAACTTGTTTTGGAAGCTCACTTCCTGGCCTTGTCGAGAGACATTTCTCACTGGCGCCAGTGCGGTTGTCTCAAGTATAGGTCTTTCAGCTACCCGTTTCAACAAAAGGCAGTTTTTTTCCACCAGAACATTGTCACAGTGGGCGTTTTGTGTTGTCTAATGTCTCCCCATGTACCAATTTGTTTGACACAAAGTTATTGTGTCATTTGGACAATATCTTAACATTCTGTGGACGAATCGGGGGGGGGGGGGGGGGGGGAGTTTTAAAGGCAGACAGAGGAGGAGAGGGTTGAAGAACACTGACCTCTTCCTCTTTGAGATGGAACTTCTTGTCAAATTTGTAGACACCAGCAGAAGAGGGCTCAACCCCTCTTAAGAAAGTTTCCCCATGGACCACGAACCTGAGGAAAGGCAGGAGGTGGTGAGGAGAGTAGAAGGCAACCACTTGAACGAAACCACACCATTCACAGGCAAGAGCGCAACACACTCCAACACACCCGCTCCAGTGAGAGCGGAGGGCAGCGGTGGCTCACCGGTCATACGCGCAGCTGGTGCTCTCCCTCACTGTGGTGTCCACCTCGTCTCCAATCAGCCAGTAGAAGCGGTCCATCGTCATCAGCCGGATGTTCTTCCTGTTCTTCTTGGCCACGTAGCCACAGGCCGCGTTGAAGTCCCCCAGGAACATTACGTTCTAATGGGGAGGGGTGGGGGGGTCAGACCAACAGTATTGTTCTCTACATCACATGCGCACACCATCACAATCGGTTTGTATTTTAAAGACAATGGTCACATTTTTACCATTTCCTCCACTTTCACCTCTCCCTCCTTCACCTGCCTCTTACCTCAATTTTCCACTTTTTTTGCACGTCAACAAAAACGTCGTACAGCTCATCGATCTCTTTGGTGGCATTGCTAGGGGAAGAGTGCAGCGGGATCAGGACGAATGTTCCAATCACTGCGCAGAGAGAGTGGTGTTACTCAAACTTTCACTGTGCAGAGAGAGCTGCGTTATTCACAAACTCTCACTGTGCAGAGAGCTGCGTTATTCAAACTCTCACTGTGCAGAGAGAACTGCGTTATTCACAAACTCTCACTGTGCAGAGAGAGCTGCGTTATTCACAAACTCTCACTGTGCAGAGAGAGCTGCGTTATTCACAAACTCTCACTGTGCAGAGAGAGCTGCGTTATTCACAAACTCTCACTGTGCAGAGAGAGCTGCGTTATTCACAAACTCTCACTGTGCAGAGAGAGCTGCATTATTCACAAACTCTCACTGTGCAGAGAGAGCTGTATTATTCACAAACTCTCACAGTGCAAGAGAGCTGTATTATTCACAAACCTCACTGTGCAGAGAGAGCTGTGTATCAAAACTCTCACTGTGCAGACAGAACTGTGTTATTCACAACTCTCACTGTGCAGAGAGAGCTGTATATTCACAACTGTCACTGTGCAGAGAGAGCTGATTATTCACAAACTCTCACTGTGCAGAGGAGCTGTATTATCACAAACTCTCACTGTGCAGAGAGAGGTGCGTATCACAACTCTCTGTGCAGAGAGAGCTGTATTATTCACAAACTCTCACTGTGCAGAGAGAGCTGTATTATTCACAAACTCTCACTGTGCAAGAGAGCTGTGTTATTCACAAACTCTCACTGTGCAGACAGAACTGTGTTATTCACAAACTCTCACTGTGCAGAGAGAGCTGCATTATTCACAAACTCTCACTGTGCAGAGAGAGCTGTATTATTCACAAACTCTCACTGTGCAGAGAGAGCTGTATTATTCACAAACTCTCACTGTGCAGAGAGAGCTGTATTATTCACAAACTCTCACTGTGCAGAGAGAGCTGTATTATTCACAAACTCTCACTGTGCAGAGAGAGCTGTATTATTCACAACTCACTGTGCAGAGAGCTGATATCACAAACTCTCACTGTGCAGAGAGAGCTGTATTATTCACAAACTCTCACTGTGCAGAGAGAGCTGTATTATTCACAAACTCTCACTGTGCAGAGAGAGCTGTATTATTCACAAACTCTCACTGTGCAGAGAGAGGTGCGTGGGCCACTCACACCCTTTCTGGTGCCATTGGTCACAAACCTGTTTTGGGTGCTTTAAGCTTGACCACGAAGGGTGGTCTGGAGAAGGCCCCTTCATCTCCTTCCTGCTTGTCTGGATACTGGTACTCATCCAGCACCTTTACCGAGCCTGTCCTGCAGGGGGAGACAGACAGAGCATAACTACACAAGTCACCTCCCCCCAGAACACAGGGACCAGATCCACTACAGGGGTGCTATTGAACAATGGAGAGAGGAACCTTCTGACTGAATCCCTCCTCCTCCAGAGATAGGGTGTGGGAAAAAATGAGTGAGGTTGTGGGAGAGGGAGGGGGAGAGACAGAGAAAAATAGGAATAAGTACAAAGCATACATGAGATTGGAATGGCAGAAGTAGAGAGAGGGAATGGGAACAGAAGAGGAGGAGGGCAGAGAGAGGGATCGGGGAGGAGAGTTCTGAAAGCATGGGTGTATGCTGTCATATGTACTGATGAGGTCTGCTCTCACCTGTACACAAAGACATACTGCTCCTGGTAAGTAGATGATCTGCCCAAACGCTCACTGGCCACATAATCATAATGATACTTCTCATCATACCTACAAGGCAGGGAACAGATGAAGGACAAGGGGGGGGGGGGGGTACATGTCTTTTAAACATTTTTCTTAAACAATGCTATCCTTCTTAATTGTCCAAAGAGAGTAACAGTTTTCAAATATGGTATGCTTTATTCTCCCTTGATAAAGATGAGCAAAGCAGGCTGTATAAAATAAACTATACAAGCAATGAGTTATGTTATATGCTACAAAAATGGGAAAAATATTACTTAATCCTAAGACCCTCCTTTGATAAAGATGAGCAAAGAAGGCTGTATAAAATAAATAATATAAGTAATGAGTTCTGTTATATGCTACAAAAATTGGGAAAATATTACTTAATTCAAAGACAATTTAGCAAATTCTTTTCCAAAAATATGGCAGTTATTCACACCCCCATTTTCAGTAATTTGTGCACCCTCCCTTCCCAAGGGAAACACTACTGCTTGGTCTTCTTTAGCATTTATCACGAAACTGATGAACATATTCTGCTGAAAGTCTAATGAACCACTCTGGTAGTGTAATGAACATCTATGTTCAAGATTTTTTAAAGGGAAGTTCACAGAAGTCGGCCTCTTATCGGGTCCTCAAAGTAAAACAGACTTTACTGTGCTGACAGGGAGTGAGATTAAGAGACAGAGCTCAGTTGCAGAACATCCGATTGAATCAGCATTATGTGAACTTCAGGTTCTCCATGATACAATCATGTTTTGTATTGTTGGAAAACTGATGTCATGGGGAACAAGTTGGTGTCTTTAGTGGTGGGGTGCTGACTAAAGATCTTGATAACTGTACCAATGGGTTTGCACCCAGCCAGATACAAAGGTTAACCCAGTGTGATATGCTTACAAGCAGGATCACTGATCTATACTGTCATGCCATGATTGTGTCTTCATTTGATGACTTGGTGTTTCGCTTTGATCTTTTTGAGTATAAGGAGAGAAGTGCAATGGTTCGGGGAGACTCATCGACACGGTCTCTTGTGCATATAAACCATTTACACGTATAGCCATTTCACCACTCACATTTTGCACCATTATATTGTCATTATTACTAGACACACTGAACAATAAACTACATTCATTTTAACCTGGTATTCCTCTTTGACTCTTACTATTGCACACCGAGCAGTTTTGAGGTCCTAGCATACACACAGAACTTAGGGTAGTCACTCGCCTACACACTAGTGTCGTAGCAGGATACACAATTGTATTTATGCAGGCTACACAAGCCAAAGACATTTCCGCATCTACCAAGTTAGATAACGATTCGTAGAAAGCCACACTACTGGCGGACAGCAGTCTGCTCCGTCTGTGCATAATTGTTAGCACAGAGGAAAGGTTAAAACATTATTCTTTGAGTCAAATAACTGAGACAATGTTGCATTAATCCCGTTCCAATAACACTGGGTAAGACTAGACACGTTCCTTGGCCTCTCAGATACTTCCGCTACTTGGTGTATCTGAGCGGTTTCTTACAGTTGGTGACCTCAATGTGAAAAGCTCTGGTTTCTTGCAGTTGGTGACCTTGACGCACCGTTTGGTGTATCTGAGGGGTTTCTTACATCTCTGAAATTCAAGTGAACATCTCTGCTGTAGTGCTCCATACTAGGACAGAGATGGGACAGACAGAACACCACGTGTCCCATACCAGGACTGCATTTGGCAGACCCGCTCAGTGCTCGTCGTTGGCTTACCTGTTGAGCGAATCCAACAGCTTTCTAACGGCAGTGTGCTGCGCATCTCTCACCTCTTGAAGCAGGCACACATCGCAGCGAGACACAATCTGACGGAAAAGCAAGCGTCTCACGCACATGCAGTAAAACTCCGAACAACTGCCGACAGAAGAGGACTACTACCGAAACTTAGTAGTTCCTGGATTTTCTCCATTTAGGAACTGTTTACTGAGCTGACTGAAAACAGGATCTGAAATTTCCATTTCCCAAACCAGCCCATCTTTGATAATCACTTAAGGTTGCATATACTTATAAGGCCAAGATAATAAACATGCTGTTTAATGGATGAAGGCAGTATGACAAACTGTCTGAATATTTTAGCGTCATAATACAGAATGTATATGCAGATCTTTGAATGTGTAGCAACCTGTTCAGTACTGACTCTGGAGAACTGAATTTAAAGTAGAGGTTGTTTTCCCCAAAAAAGCCCTGCAGTTCATCCCTCGGGGCGGGGGGGGTGGGGGTGGAGTGCAAGGGGGCCATTCTCACCCGGACGAGGTTGTGCATAACCTTCGGTTTGGACGCCTTGGAGTCACTGAAGCTCTGGACGTTGAAGGCACAGATTTTTAAGCCAAGGCTCAGCTGGGGTCCTAGGGGGCAGAGGAAGAGGAGGAGATGGAAGGGGAGGAAGCACTGTAGAGGAAAGCCACACCTCATCCTTCAGCTGCAGTAAGGAGAGAGAAAGAGAGAAATGAACATACCTGGACTACTGTCTCCAATGGGGCAAATCCCTCTCGACTGTCTGGACTGTGTGTAGGACTGGACTGCGTGTAGGACTGCACTGGACTGCGTGTAGGACTGCACTGGACTGCGTGTAGGACTGCACTGGACTGCGTGTAGGACTGCATGTAGGACTGCACTGGACTGCGTGTAGGACTGCACTGGACTGCGTGTAGGACTGCACTGGACTGCGTGTAGGACTGCATGTAGGACTGCACTGGACTGCGTGTAGGACTGGACTGGACTGCGTGTAGGACTGCACTGGACTGTGTGTAGCACGCTAAGTTCCTCATACACGTACACACACACGCAAAGCACCTCATACACGCACGCAGAGTACACGCAGAGTACCTCATGCAAGCAGACACACACAGGCTTGCCCCCATAAAGAAAAATTGTGCAAAAAGCAACTTGGTATTACTGGAAATTCCACTAGTCTGAAAGACACGCAGTGACTTGAACAGTCAAATTCAGAACAAGCCAGTTTGAAAGAAATAATTGTACTAAGAAAGAGGACAAAGCTTTTCCATTTGCATAAATCTACATAGCTTTGAACACGGTCAAGCTGAGATGTCACTGATGTTTAGCTAAGCCTTAACAACAAAGAAACATGGACTTTAGTGACAAATACATGGTGTTAAATGCTTTATAGCTGTAAAGACATTCAACAGAAAGATGCAGCGTTGAAAACTTATGGGCCAAGACACTCAATATAAAAATCTCCATGTGCTGCCAGGAGAACAGGTTCCCTGTTTCAATTAGTCAGCGCTGTAAGAGCCACTCAGAGGCAGCCATCTTCATGCTTGAGTAACTGGTCATGTACAGATGAGTAGGGCCCACACCCACCCTTTACACTGACTTCAGCTCAATCCAGGAGCCGACAAAAGATACTCTAAATAACTCTGCCTGCCAGCCTAGCAGACCTAACACTGCACACGTCCCTCTTATACAGACCTAACACTGCACATGTACCTCTAAGCACCATCCCTGCAGTGAAGCACAGTGGAGGCAGTGTCATGCTATGGGGGTGATTCTCTTCAACAGGCACTAGGACACTGATCAGTGCAAATTATAGGCAAATACTGACAGAAAACTGGTCTCAGTCTGCTAAAGACCTGGAACGGGGAGAAAATCCACCTTTCAACAGGACCACCATCCAAAGCACAAGGCCAAACCACACTGGAGCAGATCAAAGATGAAAAGATAAATGTCCTTGAGTGTCCCAGTCAAAGTCCAGGCCTCAAATCCATCGTCATTTTGTGGCACAACTTGAAAATGTGGTCCAAACAACCTGAGAGAGCTGGAATAGATCAGCTAAGAAGAATAGGTGAAAATCGCCCTAACTAGAGTACACAGTTGGTAGAATGTTCCCCAAAAATACTTAAAGCAGTTACAGTTGTGATTGTGAAAAGCAGTTCCACCAAATACTAATGTGAGTATACTTACGCAAGAAACATAATTCAATTTTGTCTTTAAAAATATTTTGCTGGCATAAATATACAGTATATACTAATCCATTTCAAAAAATTTTTTTTTGCCTTTGACCAATGTTTGACATTGAGCATGTGAATTTTGAATAAAAATATTAAATGAGTTATGGTTTGGTGACCTAGTTTAATAACACAAGCGCAACAGAACGACAGGATCCTCAAAAAAAAACAATAGCTGACTAACTGTAGCTCACAGCTATCGGTTGGCAGCATGTTCGGAAACCAGCTCCGGTTGCACAATGACATTGTGTTCCAGACATGAAATTCACCAAACAACAAAGAGTGACGACATCGCCCTTGCACACAGTTCACATCTGCAACTGACAACATGAATCGCTGACACCGTGCTCACCTGATCGCTCGAAGCTGTTTATGTGGCACAGTATGTGCCTGTAACACATAAGCCTACCATTCAACGGCCGGTGACGGCGTTAGCATTTAGGTCAAGTCACGAGGATAGTCTATATTTCATAGCAAAAATGGTTCTATTGAGCAATACAGGATTTCAACACAGAATTTCCGCATGTTCGTTTTTACACAGGGAGAGCCTTGCTTTCACCAATCACAGCTAGCTAACTTTTGGACTTGGTTGGAAAACACTTTCATATGTTGGGCTGATTAATTGGAAAATGTAATCCAGTATCGATTACAAATTATATGACTAAAGTCTAATTAGCAACTAAATATTTTGGATTACTGAAAAGGTGGAATCTAATCTGATTACTATTGGATTACTTCTAAATGAATAAGACAAATATACTTTAGATTGAATGTGTTAGCAAAAAACATAAATAAAATGCATTTCCAACAAGACTGGTTTCAGTACACACACTCCCTTCCTCCTCATCTTTCTAAGTAGGTGTGTCCACGCATGTGTGCGAGTTTGTTAATCAGAGTCCTTAAAAAAGGACAAAGGCCAAAAAGTTGATGCAGAAACAAACTGATGAGTAATAAATATTTTAAATTATTTTCCATCACTCCAATTCCATTTAATAGTAATTTGCAGGTTGCTCATTCATAAACAATGGTAAACATGAAGTTCAGTGAATAAACATTGGTAAACTGAGTTTAACTGCACTGACCTATGACTACAACCCGGCAAGCACCGGTAAAGCTACAGAAGTGTTTGTAAGTGTTTGTAGGCTACTAAGCTGGCGTTGGGCCCAAAGGTTATTCCTATTTGTTTAGAATGCTCTCATTCGACTCCGGCGAATCGGTTAGCGTCCGCAGGGAAATACAATTATAAGTAAATGTCAGCCGCTTAAAAGGCGGGCGGGCTTGCAAACGAGCAGTTCCGACGAGAAATGGCTCTTAATCTGTACCCTACGGAAGCGCAAAACTCCATACACAGTGGTTGCCTTCAGAAAACAATGCCGATGTTTCAGGTACAGCGCGATCGCCGCCGATAAGCAAAGCATCTGGTTGATCCTATGCCTGCCAATTCACGCGCTATGCAGGTCGGCTGTCCTCAACTATCTCGTATTGACTGACAGGGAATGTAACGTTGCAAAACGCACTTGAGGACAGAATAATTGAAACTAAACGGCCCATTTAAGTGTCGTCCTTCACTACAAGACCTCCCACGAACTTTGTGGAAAACTAAGAAACAAGAGAATAGCATGCAATTATTGTACGTCGCTTTGTATAAAAGCGTCTGGCAAATAAATGTAATGTAGTGTAATGTAACAGAAATAGCCTAGTGGTGATAGTTTTTCCATCTTGACTTAGTGCGCACGCCAGCCAACAAGAAAGATTATCGTATGAAGAGGAAATAAATATAAAACATGTAGACATTCAAGAAATGGCGTTAACCTACCTTATTTTTAGCCACAATCCAGCTGAAAGCCCAGAGTTCACAGTGTACTAGCGCTTTTTTTAACTTCTAGTTCCTGTCCCACCCTCTTTTTTTGGGGGGGGGGGGGGTTGCCTTTCGGCAGCCGTGTCAATAACGAATAACATAGGCTACGGAGCCGAGAGGAAGGAAGAAAGAAGGAAAAACGGATGGATATATGTGGAAAATAGAAATTCGAGACTACAATACGGTAGACAAAAGAACTCCGTCATTTTTTGTTTGGTCAAATGAAAAATGGTGAGATCGCATCAGACGTGTTCTGTTATTCATAGGCTATAACAATATAGGCAAGTACAATATGTATGTCCTATGATTAACAACGGATGCATTAAAATATGCATAAGAGGCCATTCGTCCAGTCACGTTTACCATAAAATGATCATTACCTGATCATTTTTTATCGTGTGTGGTTAATTATTTTATAA
This sequence comes from Anguilla rostrata, assembly GCF_018555375.3. Classification (NCBI taxonomy): domain Eukaryota; kingdom Metazoa; phylum Chordata; class Actinopteri; order Anguilliformes; family Anguillidae; genus Anguilla; species Anguilla rostrata. The sequence goes on along the minus strand of NC_057945.1, from coordinate 8,338,940 downwards.
CATCAAAGTAAATGAAAGAAAACTGAAAAACAAGACAGTGCAGAAAACTTACCAAATATTTGAAAAAGCATGGCACCGCTATGTTTCGCGTGATATGTTGTCTCATTTCTGCCTCTGGCTGCTTTAACCTCTGTCTTGAAGCCTAATTTAGGATGGAAGAAGGGATTAAAAATAACACATACACAACTTGGGCCAGCCGGGGACGGAGTTACGAACAGTCCAGCTCAGACCTTTCATACAGCGCCGTCTGGAATTGTTGGCACCCTTGGTAGAAATGAGCAAAAACACTGATAAATTTCAATTATCAGCGAGACCTTGCACTCAAAATATGATAGAAATCTAGCATTTTATTGAGGTAAAATTCAGAAAAGAAAATGCATTTCTTCATCAACAAATAAATGGTATTCTGAAAAACATGCATGTCCCAGTTATTGGAATCCTAAAACTTCTTATGATTAAAATGTAGTAGTATATTAACAATTACAATAACAACTTTTGTACACATTCATGCAAGTCTTTAGGAACTCAGTTAGTGGTCATCCATGACTTATTGTTTCACTGGGGTATACATATGAGGTGACACATGCAAAACTCCCTTAGTCATGTTGTATCAACATGGGGAAGTACAGAGAACACACTAAAAGTTGTCTTAGACAGCAGCTACTGAAAAATAGCTAAATGCCTGAAAATACACATCTCCACTTGTTTAAGCAACCTGGGATGTGACGAACATGCCCTTAAGAGAATTTTGTATTTTGGTTCCATGCCATGCTTAGAACCAGGTTCCATGGTCAGATGAGACAAAAATAGAGCTTTTAGGCCACAAACAGCAGATGTGTGTTTGGTGTAAAAAGAGGGATGGTCATGCAGAAAATAATGTATTCCCCACTCTGAAGTGTGGTGGTGATGGATCTGATGTTGTGGGGCTGTTTTGCTTCCAAAGGTTAAGATGCATGACCATCCTCCACTGGTCAGCCTGGTGATAAGCAGACAGCAAATAAATGGGTTGAACAGGTAACATCTGAGGTGAAAGCTAACAGGAATACCAGAAGACCAAATGGTATAGTTAGAATAGTGCAGTTTAGAGGAGCCGGATGATGGATCTGGAGCTCCAGGCTGCGTCAGGGCATGGGCAGGGGAGGAACACGGCTGAAACAGTCCATGACCATGAAGCAAAAGACTGGAGCGATCCCGTGGATACAGGCCGAGGAAACAGACTGGAGCGGTCTGTGGACTCAAGGCAAGGTAGGGGATGGGAGCCCCATGGAAAGAGAAAGAGAAACAGAGAAGACAGGGTTATGGTCAGGTGGACACTAAGCTACCTAGTGTGTCAACTCCATAGGGCCTTCTTGACACTTGAGGTTAAGCTAACTAGCGTGTCCGCTCCGTTGATGCGAGCTTAACACTTAATGCTAAGGTCCCTACCGAGCCCAGGCATCAGTGTTTACTTTCATAGACTCCATGATTATACATGACCATTTGACAGGATTATAGGACTACAGGAATGGCTAACTATAGGACTGACTAAAGAGGGAAGTTTTCGGCCCACACTTAAAGGCAGAGAGTGTGTCTGAAGCCCGCATATACGTAAGGAGATTGTTCCATAAAACAGGAGCTCTATGAGAGAAGGCTCTACCGCCCATTGTAATTTGAGATACACATGAATTTTTCACATAACCAGCATCTTGAGAACGAAGTAACCTTGGAGGAGAGTAAGGAATAAGTAACTCACTGAGATAAGCAGGGGCTAAACCGGTCAGAGCTTTATTCGTTAACAGCAAGATCTAATTGATTCTAGATTTGACAGGCAGCCAGTGAAGAGATTTAAGCACTGGACTGATATGTTCCCATTTCTTAGTTCTACTAAGGACCTTAGCAGCTGCATTCTGTACAAGTTGTACACGTTTCAAGGCCGAGTTGGTGCAAACTGACAGTGCAATGTTACAGTAATCAAGCTGAGAGGATACAAATGCATGAACCATTTTTTTTCAGCATCCTGGGGGGACAACATCTTCCTTAATTTAGTTATGTTCTTTAGGTAGAAGTAGGCAACTTGTCTGATAGTATTAATGTGGGCCTGAAAGGATAGATCTGAATCAAACTGTAATGTTAAATATGTCAGGCAATAAAACGCTGATACAAAACTCGCCCTGATTTTTGAATGAGGGATACAACACAGAACATTGTAGACTGAGCTGTGGCACACCCTTCTGGCCACAAAAGGAAGAAGGTTTCCAGCACTTGATCTCCCCATGAATCCCAATGGATCCCACTGAATTTAAAATTTTTTTAATTTAATTCAGTTTAACAGTATGGGGATCACAAAACACATTTTATGTGCATTATATTCACAGTTCACAATCGGGGTCACAGTAAGAGGAAAAAAGATAAAAGGTAGTAATATTAATGTGTGGTAATAATAATAGCTGCATTCTCTCAGGCCTCAGGTACATCACAGTACAGTACACATACTGTAGAAATGTGACACTCATCATACCTGCTTGTACATAGACAGAAACCAGACTTAAAATAAATATCCTACAAACAAGGATTACCAGCCCTTTCAAGACTTTCATGGGGAGCACCACTACAAGTAATTTCTTCCCCTTTGTAATGGTGAGACTGATTCATTTGGAAGGGAGTTTAGCAATGGTCCCCAGACCTTAATAAACTTATCATTCTGTTTTAGGCTGGCAGTCAATCAGTCCATGGGCCTGAACTTTAAAAATATATACATCTATATCACTGTGTAACTGTATGGGGTTTGTCCTTAATCCAATTAAACAAGATAAAAACTTTTTTTTAAACTAGTCTGAGTCCAGGGATATTTATTTACTTTATGTTAAAAGTTATCGGTATTCTGTGCAGGCTATGAGTACACAGCATTGCATTGCATGCAAAAGTTGTGAGAAATAGATTTAGGCAAAGCAAACTAACAGAACCAACTAACACGCATTTCAATACACTCACCTAACCTATGCTTGCTTGTTTTAGGCATTTAACACATGTATGCTTTGCTTAAATCTGACAAAACATTTATATTGTATTATGTATTTGGAGTCAGGTGGTGTTGAAAACAATAAAAACAATCAAAAAGTGAAAAGTTTTTAGTTCCCCAAGAACTTTTTCCACAAAACTCCCTTTTTCAAACACATTGTGATTAAAGCTTTCAGTAATTTCCAATCATCTCCAGGCCCCCCTGTTTCCATGATGATCTGGCCCTATAATGGCTGGCCACAGCTGGTCAGGGCGGCAGCCCCAGGCAGTGTGAATATGGTGAGGGTGTGGAAGCTGCAGTGGTACAATAATTCACTTTGCTAAATATTTAATATACTCTGTCTGAATTGATATGCCATAACAAGTTTACACCATGTGGTGTCAGAATTGAACCTTTTTAACAATACACCATAGAATTACAACAGTGTGGTGGAAATGAAAGTAACTATGACATGCTAGCTGTTCATTAAAAAACATACATCTACTGAAACTCAAAAGAACTTCACAATTACTGGCCTAAGTATACTACTGCAGGTATCAGTATCAGGTGATCAGTTTATTTAACCTAAATTGCCTAATGTTAGATCACAAACCCTGAAGTCATATAAGGAAGCTTTCTAATATCTAAAATGAAATCAGAAGACGTGTTCTAAATTATTTCCGCATGGTTTAGGATTTAAAATAATGATTACTTTGTTGTGAAAGATGTTGCATTTATGCACTGGCAAGCACATAAGCCCTTTGTTGTAAAATATGTTCGGCTCTCATTTTCTTGGTGTAGAATGTGGTGTTCATCTGTTCTCCCTCACACAGCTGAAGAGGCTGCTGTTCACCCCAGAGTGGGTGAGCAGGAGGTTAGCACCGGCAGGTGTGGACAGAGACAGCGCGTAGTTCAGATACCTACCAAAACAACCGTCTGTTGCCCTAAGATTTCAGGCTCACGTTATGCCATTCGATGGTGAACTGTTCTCTCACCGACCTCAAAAGAGTTGCAATATCGAGGACGGACAAACCAGCTAATAACTCTCCTCAGCTTCTGTAGGCGGTAGCTATGTGTAATGTGAATTTTGGAGCAAAATCACGAGGGTCGGCAATATTTAATATAGCTACTTAATAGATTCAATACAATTTAATAAACAGTATAAACAATCCTCAGAAGCACTCTCTGGCCCAGAGAGGAGTGGGCTGTCCAACTAGTTCCTCTGCTCACAGGCACAGCATGTAGTGCATTGGTAACCAACCCTGTTCCTGGAGATCTACCATCCTGTAGGTTTTCATTTCAACCCTAATTTGGCACACCTAACTCTACTAATTAGCTCAACAAGATATCTAGCTGTTGAATAAGCTGTGCTTTGTTAGGTTTAGAATGAAAACCTACAGGATGGTAGATCTCCAGGAACAGGGTTGGTTATCACTGATGTAGAGCATATGGACATCGCCGATTCTGAGAGGTCTGACAGGGCCATTCTCACCAAGTATGAGATAACTGCCGACACCTACCGGAGAAGGTTTCGCTCCCTGGAAGTTCATCAGGGTGATTTCACTATTCCTTGGTCACGTGCCTTCTCATTGAATATCTCCAGCTACAACATCAGTCAAGCTTACCAGGATGTTGGGATATATATTCAGATTTGAGCTCAAAAGATGAATAGGAGACAAAAGACAATGGCAATGAGATTTTTTCCCCCATGGAATTTACATGCATGTATGTTTTACCATCTTACAGAAACAGTTGTTTTTGTGTTGAGTCCCCCTGGTGATGCCAAGCTATCAGGCGATGTGCGGCTATTATTATACTTAGAGGTATAGGGACCCGGTGAGAGCAATGTTTGCTGATTTCATGAGCCAATAAATGACAGGAGACATCTTTCTGGGCAGTCAACGAAACTGTCAAGCAATGCAATCAACACATCTACCCTGGATTGAAATTGATATTTACCACAGATATTTCAGAAAATAAAAATGGCTATCAGTTATTCAAGATGGTGTGCATGTGTAAGGTACCTCACGTTTTTAAGGAATGTGTTAAAGCACAACAGTGCAAAGAAAGAATTTACACACACATTCAACAATTTTCCAGGTAACACCATCTCACCTCATTGTTACCTTATCTCCCAAGGCAACCACCAGCTACTCACACACCCAGCTTCCAGAATATAGTCTACCTCAATTTCTTTAAAAAATTGAAACATTATGATTTTGTTAAATATATTTGATACAATAATCTCAAAAAGTGACATCTTAAAATTTTTTAAATTAAGTAATGACTTGACTTACCTTGGGAAGCTGCTGAATCCAACTTGAAGAAATATGAGCACACATGATGGGGCGACATAGCTCAGGAGGTAAGACCGATTGTCTGGTAGTCGGAGGGTTGCCGGTTCAAACCCCGCCCTGGGCGTGTCGAAGTGTCCTTGAGCAAGACACCTAATCCCTAACCCCTAACTGCTCTGGCAAAATGAGAGGCATCAATTGTAAAGCGCTTTGGATAAAAGCGCTATATAAATGCAGTCCATTTACCATTACGCCACATGCTTATTTCTAGAACTTATGTGCATTAGAGAAGAGTCAATATTTACCACACACACAGATATGCATACTATGAGATGGTTAATGGAAGCACCTGTAGTTGATAATAGATATTAGAGAACACAATAATCAGTCAGAATGAGTATACAGGGGGAGATACGGGTTGCTATTTCAGCCACAGGGAAAAACACATCCCTGTCCTGTCCAGTGTTATTTCAAATACAACAGTACTTATGAGTCTAATAGGGACCATATGTACTCTGTAAAAGTTGCTTTAACACCAAACATTTACAGTGTACACTAGCATGAGCAATGCTGTTGGTCCTGAAGAGAGAACAAGTGTTGGAGCATTATCACTTTTAGGTTTGGATAAAGACGAGTCCAATGCAAATGATTGTGTGTTGAAAAAATGTGGGGATAACTCACATCCTGGTGTGAACTGCAGTATCCAGAGCAACTGTGCCTTAAACCGACCCTGTTTGACAACAGCAATGCCACTTAAAGTAAGTTATTTGATATCTGACATGGTACTGTCCAGGCATATCTGAGCAATGCCACTGAAAGTAAGGTATCAGATACTAGGTAACATCCTGTATGACTTGCTAGCTCAACAGTCCTTGAACATCTGGTGATGCCTAGCTGTCTGTTCAGCCTGGACTTGCATATGGCTTCTGGGATCATTCTGAATGCAAATATATTGCCAATGAGACTCAATATCGCTGCATGGGCCAGTGTCCTGATTTTGGATCCATTTTGAGGTACAGTATATAATACATCATTCAGACACTGTCCTCAGCTTTTCTTATATGAGGAATGTACACCAGTAGGGGCTCTCTTTGTCCAGAAACAGTATATAGTGTCTAAATCCAATATATAGGCCATGGGACAGCCTGGTAAATGTCTAGAAGCAGTATACCCATTCCAAATCCAACATGTGAATGTTCAAAACAGGATATTTTGTCTGGAAGTCATACTAGTCATGATAGTGTCTAACTTCAGGAACTTGTCCTATGTTTTATGAGGGTCTGGCTTATATTGCTTGTAGATCTGACAAACATTGAATGCTTTCTATACAACCAATATGCGTTTATTATGCATCTGCACTCCCAGAAAAAGGGTGCTTTGGCTAGTCTCTGCTGTTAAACCCTTTTTAGTTCTTTATAGAACTCTGGGTAGCTGTGAAATGAGTGAAAGCTCCCAGATTGAACCATTTTGCCCAACAAAGAACCCTTAAACTAGTTAGGGTTCCTCTATGAAGACACAGAGGATCCTTTAGGAACCCTTTTAAGAGTGCGGGGGTGCAGAATAGTCATGTTAAGCCTTTTTTTTTCAGAAAATGGTCAGTTTTTAAACTGGTGACAAACAGGCCTGTTCTCAGAAGGATCTGAAAGAAATAATTTCTGCATGGGCCTAAGGAATGAGCCAGCATTTGGGATATGTTGTTTGAGGCACTCCCCTGCACTAGCAGGGAGTGAATTCTGGACACAACCTCCTAGCATCTTTCCAGGTTGTGTCCAGAATATAGAAAATATTTTTAAAGAAAATTATGGACATTTTGCAATTGGACAGGGCCTAATGTTATTTAAAACGCATTTGCATTGAAAAGTACAGGGTGTTATGGGTGAAAACAGGCATCACACAGCATGGATTCATCAAGACAAGTGTAACTGTATCAAGCTTGAGTTGTTTGCTATGATAAAATTTTGCAAATTTTGATTTCCTGGCGCCCTTCCAGTTTGTGCCCAAAACAGTATATGAAAATGACTTGAATAAACTGCAGTTGGACAGTCCCTAATGTTTTTTTTTACTTCTGTGAGGAATTATAGGGTTAAACAGGAATACAACAATCTAACGGCATCTACTCATCAAGATGAGGCCTACTGTATCCAGCCTGAGTCATTTGCTATGCTAAAACATCGCAAATTTTGAGTTCATATCACCTTTCCAGCCTGTGCCAAAAACAGTATGAAAATGACTGGGATTAAGAAGACTAGGAATGAGTCAGAAGTCAGCATTTTGGATATCCTGTATCCTTTCAACAGCTTGGCGCAACTGAATTCACCAATCTCAGGATGCCAGCATCCTGACCACTAGGGGGCATGCACAAAGTGTTCACGAAAAACACACAAAAAAAATAAATAAACAGTTACATTAGATTACATTACATTACAGGCATCTGGCAGACGCTCTTATCCAGAGCGACGTGCAGCAAAGCGTATGACCGTAGTTAGAGCTTAACTAACATGAACATTTAACTATGCATTTAAAGGGCAGTATGTTATAAGTTCTCAGGCTTCATCTGTGAGCGTAACACTGCTGCGTGAAATGCATATTGATTGACAGTTGCCCCAGGCTTCTTCTGTTAAATACTGCATCATTGCCGCACTGTCAGCTTAACAGTGCAGCAGCAGAATGAAAGATTTTCATTTAAGGAAATGTGCGTTTAATTTGTCAGGTAAGCCTAGAACAGGTATCCCTAAAGCTACATACAGCCAGTCTAACTTTCAATTAGCATGCAGGGCTACAGCGACCATCCCTGAAAGGGGCAGGGTTACACACACACTATAAACATCCACCACGCACCACCCTTACCCAGTCCCTGAGACATCCCACAGAGAAGAGTGGCTTTAGAGAGAAGACACTGACTCTCCAGCACTGCTGCCCCAAGATGACCTCTGGTGAGTCAACTACAGCTGCATCCAGCTTCCAGACAAAGTTCTGTATGAAAGAACTGCGTTTAAAATTTTTTTTTTTTTTTTAAACATTAAAAAAACCTTTCAAATGAACAAATGCATGATGATTACAGATTTCAACTAATGCTACTACTGATACAACAAATTGTTATTATTACTATTAGGGGTCCAAGCTGCATAGCTGCTGGAACCCTATCGTGTTTCACAATATAGGGTGTAGGGGGTGTTTTCATTTACTGTTACAATTATTTCGCAAGTTTTGAATATAATTGAAACGACTAATGACTAGACTACTGACATGTCAAAGCTGTTTGAAGTAAAATTTCATAGTTCCAGGCTAAATATTTTGTGAACAAATAAGCTATGACTCTCCCCTACTCTAACACGCTGACAGTGGTGGTAAAAGTATTCAAATATCATACTTGAGTTGAAGTAAAGATACAATGATTAAATAATTACCCTAGTAGAAGTGCAAGTCACCTATTAAAAAAAAAAATACTTGAGTCAAAGTCTCCAAGTAGCTGGGTTTTAATATACTCGGGTTTTAAAAAGTACAATTTAAAAAAACATTTTGCAATAAAACAAAATCGACCATTTTATACACCACCTAACATCTCTGTATAGTGTAAAGACGTAAGGTGCCACATTGCCAGTTGAAAAAAGGGACAGGCATGTTTGAATTCTCTAGTGCCTTCTTTGTTTACCCAAGGATGGGAAATAAGTGCCTTCACTTACTGTAGTAGGTAATGCCCCAGGCTCTGCTCTCTACAGCTGCATGTGAGTAACAAATGCACCAATACATTTGTATTGTAAACATACAGTTGAGGCCAAAAGTTTACATACACCGAGGCTAGACATTCAAACTCAATTTTCTGCAACTCCACACATTTCTTTTTACCACACATATCCTATGTTAAGTCAATTAGGGTATCTACTTTATTTCCATAAGAGGTCATTTCAAAATAATAGAGACAGATTTATTTCAGCTTTTATGTACTATGCCAGATTTTCTGTGAGTCAAAAGTTTACATACACTTTGTTAGTATTTGGTGGCATTGCCTTTTAATTGCTTAACTTGAATCAAACGCTTGGGGTTGCTTTCCACAAGCTTCTCACAATACTTTGCCAGAATTTTTGTCCATTCCTCCAGACAGAACTGGTGTAACTCAGTCAGGTTTATGAGCCTCCTTACTCGAACACGCGTTTTCACTTCAGTCCACAAATTTTCTATGGGATTCAGGTCAGGGACTTTGTGATGGCCACTCCAATACTTTTACCTTGTTTTCTTTAAGCCATTTTGTAACAACTTTGGGGGTATGCTTAGGATCATTGTCTTGCTGGAAGACCCAGTTGTGACCAAGTTTTAACTTTTAATCTAGCTGATGTCTTGAGGTGTTGTTTCAGTATTTCTAGATAATCCTCCTTTCTCATCTATTTTCTGAAGTGCACCAGTCCCTTTTTCTACTTTGGACTTGAAGCAAATCTGCCAAGAAGAAAGGGAAAAAATAACTTCCGAACAGTGTGCAGAGCTGGTGGATATAGCTGTTACATTACCACAGCCTTTACTCACATTACTATAATAATTACATTTGTGTATTAGAGTGACCTGTAGCTCTGATGACAAGTTGGATTGTGGGTTTTTTGAGTGACCTGTGGATCTAATGACAAATTGTATCCTGTGTTTTAGATCTCTCCAAAGTGGATCTCCTCTGTCAGAAGAACAATGAGGGCCACAGAACAAGTGAAATCTCTACAGAGCGGCTGATCGTCAGGCGAGGGCAGACCTTCCTGCTTACTCTCCACTCCAGCAGTGCCCGAAGCCTCAAGTCGGAGTCCTTGGAACTCACCGTCCAAACAGGTGTGCAATCGCTCTCTGCTCTTTAGTGATGAGCTCACTAAAAGTATCTAGGGGGCTATCACACTCTGCTGTGTCCCATTAGCCGCTTCATAAGGGAACTGAAGATCACGACTTAACACAGGTCTCTTTTTAAATGTAACAGTATTTTGAGATGTCGATGGCAAAGTCAGAAATACTACACTGACTAGCTGCATAATTATCTGTGATATGGACAGTGGATGTAAAATATATTTGTACAGCGGATAGAGGATCATTAATGCTGAGATAACACAAGGGCGTCGAGCTTAGCGGATCACTGAAGATAACCAGCTGGACAGAGAGCACATGCGTAATTCTCTGGAGAATAGTTTAGTATACATAGTACACATAGTTTTATGAAATTTGAACAGAAAAGTTGAACAAATTGCTATTTCACCCAGCAAAGTGATCTCTGGATGTTAATTAATATTTTGGTTAACAACGGTCATTTCTATTTATTGCAAAAATTGCAATTTGCCGCTTCGCAACCCCGTCGGTCAGCGGTAGGAAGGAGGTCATCACGTCTCCTCGAGCCGTTGATCGTGATCCTGATAACCCACAAGGCCGATCTGCACGCAATCATTCTCCCTGCCGAGTTCCTCCCTCCCTCCCCGGAAGCGGTCGTCCATTCTTCCTCTTCCTCAACGCGGCGGCCATACTCGGATCAGGCAGGACCTGGGTTCGAGCGAGCAGGACCACGGTGTGCATTGACCACTGCACCACCGAAGCTGCAGTCCAAACACTCTTAAATGGCCATTGACAGAGATCCCATCTGATGTTATTTCATGTGTAAATGATAACCCAAGAGAAGTTGCTGTTAAGTGAACAGACGACATGTTGGTTTTTATGTTACTTGCTTGGAACACTAGAATCTAATTTTGGGAAATTCTCATAATCCCTTCTCACAACGGAATGAGAGACTAGCAAGAACAAAACCAAAAAAGCAAGTTAATATTGTGCTCTTTTTAATCCAGGACCCGAGCCCTCTGAAGATTTGGGGACCAAGTGTGTGTTTGGTGTCGCCGGCGAAAGCCTGGCGAAGAAGTCCTGGGATGCTAAGGTCCAGGAGACTTCCGCTACATCAGTGACCCTGGCCATCACTAGCCCGGCGGATGCCAGCATTGGGGAGTACACCCTCTCTGTGAAGACGAACCCCGATATGACCGTGGGCCACAGCGCTGGGGCCTTTGTCCTCCTGTTTAACCCTTGGTGTGCAGGTGAGTGTGCTGTCTCTCTGTGGAAGGAACTTTCCAGAAACACATAAGTCAGGGATGTACAGCTCTACTTATTTTATAACCCGCTACCTTGCTTTCATTTTATAAGTGGCTATAAACACCAATGCTGTTTCACTCCTAAATCAGACTATTGAGAACCACTTTTCACCAAAGATACGTGTGCACTCTGCAGCTGTATGGGCTGATTAATTTACAACAAAAGTTGTCAAGAAATGCTGAAAGATTTCCTTTGCTCGTTAATGCTGCGCTGTGTGTATAAGCACTCCATAATCTGTGCTATATATATATAAATGTGAATTAAATCTGCCCTGCTCATATAAGCATTCATTCAAGCTGTGCTGTATGTACAAGCACTTATTATCGATTCCCGGGTAAGGACACTGCCGTTGTACCCTTGAGCAAGGTACTTTACCTGCATTGCTTCAGTATATATCCAGCTGTATAAATGGATACAATGTAAAATGCTATGTAAAAAGTTGTGTAAGTCGCTCTGGATAAGAGCGTCTGCTAAATGCCTCTAATGTAATGTAATGTAATGTTATTAAAGCTGTGTTGTGGGTACAAGCTTTATTAAAGTGGCACTGTCTGCTCATTAAAGCTCTGCAGTGTGTGTAAGCGCGCATTAAATCCGTTGCGTATGCATTCTCAGAGGACTGGGTGCACCTGGCCGATGAAGAGGAGAGGCAGGAGTATGTGATGAGTGAACACGGCTTGATTTACAGAGGGACAAGTGACTACATTCATGAGTTGGCCTGGGACTTTGGACAGGTAATGGAGCCTGAATACATAAGACTTCCTGCACTGACATCAACTCACATGCGACCATGCCTCCTGACATATCAAAATAGTTATTGAATGGAAGATACCTTCACAAATCACTACGCTTGTGATGCAATTATAGTCTGGCCTGACAATTATATACAGTGCAGGGCAGACCAGAAGCTGCTGCATATGTCATGTTATAGATTTATATAACAGCCTATAACATCCCTTCAGAAGCCAGTAAATATGTGTCCACTGTACTCTGTGATGAGAGATCTTTCTGATGCTTTCAGTTTGAAAGTGACATCCTCGACATCTGCTTGAAAATGCTGGACCTCAACCCCAAATGTAAGAAGAACGCAGCCGAGGATTTCTCCGCACGCTGCAACCCCATCTATGTCAGCAGAGTGGTCAGCGCTATGGTATATCCATCCCTACACCCCAACACACACCCCTCTACACCCTAACACACACCCCTCTGCACCCTAACACACACCCCAATACAACCTATACACACACCCCTACACCCTAACACACACCCCAATACAACCTACACATACACTCCTACACCCTAACACACATTCCAATACAACCTACACACACACCCGTACACCCTAACACACACCCCAATACAACCTACACACACACACCCCAATACAACCTATACCCACACCCCAATGCAACCTACACACACCCCTCTACACCCTAACACACACCCCTCTGCACCCTAACACACACCCCAATACAACCTACACACAAACCCCTACACCCTAACACACACCCCAATACAACCTACACACAAACCCCTACACCCTAACACACACCCCAATATAACCTATACACACACACCCCTACTCCCTAACACACACCCCAATACAACCTACACACACACCCGTACACCTGAACACACACCCCAATACAACCTACACACACACTTCTCTATACCCTAACACACACCCAAATGCAACCTACACACACCCCTCTATACCCTAACACACACCCTTTTACAACCCACACACACACCCCTCTACAAACTAGCACACACCCCAATCCATGCAAGGACAACATTCCCAAAACCAATATGGAACCAACAGAACCACCAGAATCCCATGAAAACCAGAAAACCATGTTGTGCTTCCATTGATTTGTTTCCCATCTATAATGAATGGAGACTTCCTCTATTGTAATTACTTAGACTATAAAATCCAATGTTGCATTTCCAGAATAAAAACACACGTCATTGGCAGATTCATATTCCTCTCCACTACAAGCCTGGTGAAATGGTGCTCTTCAGAGCCCTAAATTTTTCGACAGAATGTACTGAATATTTCCTAACTGATAACATCAGCGCAGTGAGGGTGGGTCTGATGTTATTCAAACTATGAGACACAGGGAAGTTGAAAATAGCGAGGATGTGGGTGTCAAATGTCACATTTCCATGTACCATCCCTCTGAGAATCTGACCAAGGTCTAAGCTGCACATCCCTGGTGTGGCCTATCGCTGCTACAGTAAGTGCTTTTCCCAGACGGCCAGGCCAGAGTCTCCAGAGATCTCTCCATGTCTGGGATCAGAGACTCACAAAGACTTCCTGTATCTGTGAGTGTGAATATGAATGTGAAATAAAGCCGCTTGCTTCTCTCCGCCAGATCAACAGTAACGATGACAGAGGCGTGCTACAGGGCAATTGGAGCATTTTTTTTTGGGGCGGAGTGTCTCCAATGCACTGGAACGGCAGCTTGGACATCCTGAGGAAGTGGAAGGAGTCTGACTACCACCCTGTCAAATATGGCCAGTGCTGGGTGTTCGGTGGGGTCATGTGCACAGGTAAGGGATGCTGTCGACATGCTGTCAGCATACTCTCAACATGCTCTTAAAATACTCTCAGCATGCTCTTAACATACTCTCAACATGCACTTAATATACTCTCAACATGCTCTTAACAAACTCTCAACATGCTTCTAACTTGCTCTCAAACTCAAGGACATGATGCTTCACTGGCCCAGTCACACTGCAGAAGTACACTGATAACCCTGCCATTTAAAATACACTGTTAATGATGACCCTGTCATGTGTAGCAAATTGTTTTATTCAAAGCATATTTGTGATAGACTGGCAAAGATGTGTGCAGACAAGAGACACCCGCAGCAAGCAAGCGAGGAGAAATTTAAACCCAACATGACGGTAGTTTGAATAAAAAAGTCGTTGGATTTTGTATTCAACAGGTTTTACTGGTAGAGGTTAAAAAAAACATGTGTCTGAACATGTGCAATGATTTAAAAATGGTAATGAATCATTCATCGTGTCTTTTTGTTTAAGGTAAGGCACACAATTGACTTAAACTATGGGCACAACTGACCCTGAGGATGGGGTCACTTGTTCCTTATGAACTCAGTCTGTTTGAAGTCAAAATAGGCCTTTCATGTTAGCAATTTAATTAAAGGAACATCACCAGAAGTTAATAGACAGTATCAAGTTATCTAAGCATTTTAGTAAAAGACGAAATGGGGAACAACTGACCTCGATCTCCCCTATCCGAGGTTATTGGCTGATGTAGCTAAATGTCAAATGGGGAGCATTACTGATTGTGGTACTGGAGCATCTGCGATGATGTAATTGGCAGGAAAAAAAAGAAGAAGAAGCAGACGTGAAATCCCCTAAGTTTGGGGCTTTATTGTGGACATGTGAAGTTGTTTGTGAATTCTGTCTATTCGCATGAGGTCAGAAGGTACATAAGTTAAGGTTCTTATGGGCTGAGAGTCTGTAGTCATTGTGGTTATTTGTGTAGGAAAGCCTGAAAAGTGCCAAACCCTCGGTGCTATGTAGGTATGGGGCTTGCTGGTGTAGGTATGGGTTGACATAGGGAAGAGCAGGGCCAAAGGTAACACTGACATTTTGGGTGGTTGCTTCGAGCTTGAATGGTGTATTTCAGGTTAAACACACAGAATTACCCTCTCTTTGTCTGCAATGAATGGCCTGAGATTTTGATAAATATTCCAGGAGATACTGCCAAAAGTCTGTTGGCTATATTATAAGTGTATTTGTGTGTGTGTGTGTATGTCAAGGAATCCAAATGAATGCAATCGTAAACAGTTATTTAGTGATTAACAGATTGCATAGTGTAGTGCATACACTTTGACCCCCCCTCCCACAAAAGCATTTTATGCCACAAATGACTGAAAGTACTAAAGCAGCTAAGTAGGGGAGACCGGGGTTGGTTGGCACACAAAAAATGTAACGGCAAAATATTTGTTTTCTTGAACTGCAGTCATGTATCATGTTAAAACATCTGAGAAATTACTCACTTTTTTGTGAGGCAAACATTTCAGTTTTGTAGTATCCAGTTTTGGAGATAGGAATCAGCTCCAATTTGTCGCCAGATTTTAAAGTCTGTGATGAGTGATGTTAGCTGGGTAACATAATACTATCACAGAGGTGGGTCGCAATGTGAGCGGGGTTGGTTTGCACATTTTGGGGGTTGTGCCAACCAACCCTGGCACAGGTATGTAGTTAATGTGAAAACATCGCTACCGGTAACATTCTCCCATCCTTTACAAGGACTGGCAATTAAATTGGACATTATGTACACAAACAAAAGACGTACGAATAATTTGAAAACCGGACATTCTGGTTGAAAACTGGCTGTCTGACAAGCGTAGTTGCTAACAATGTTAGTATGTGCACCAAGGAAACATTACTTCTCTACAAGCATTCAAAAGAAAAATGCTCACTTCAGGAGGTAAAATGGGGCAAACATTTATAATTTATGATAACATTATCATTTTCTTTGTCATCACCAAACATGAAATTTACCCACTATTGTTGTAAGTTACGGTAGTTACCTAAATTCCAACTAGCAGTTATACACTCCAGTTCAACAAGGCTAATGGTACTTTATCAACCTTGCAAACACCACAATTAATGTTAGCTTGACCTATGGATCATCTACCGACATACAATTAGGTCCATCATGTATACAATAAAACCCATGAAGAAACACTTACTTTAATCCATTTAAAAATGTTCCAAACACTTTCATTTATTTGCAATTCATGCTAAAGGAAAAATTACTTAATCTATGCCTATGCGTTTCTTTGAAGTAGAATGTATATGGGTTTGTGCTTTTCAACACCTAAAACACTAGATGTATAGAATTGTTCAAAAATATAATGTGGTTATTTTATTTTATTTTTACGCAGCAAGCAAGACTAATAACTGTAATCAATTTTCTTTAAAGTTTTGAGGTGCTTGGGAATCCCCTGTCGTGTGATCACAAATTTCATGTCTGCTCATGACACTCAAGGAAATCTATTAATCGATGAATACTACTCTGAGCATGGCATCGAACCCAAGGAGAGCGATGACAGTATATGGTGAGTTTCAATATTTCCTGCCAGATTACTCAATCACTAATTTTTTTCCGGGGTTGCCAGATCCTGTCTCTATACAACAAAGATACTCACTCTAACCCCTTTAATTGCATTCATTCAATTTTTTATTGTGGAATCAGTCTGGCCACACAATATACCATTTTAAAGTGTTCAGAGTCACAGTTCTGTCTCTATAAACTATCTCCATAACCGATGTTAAAACACAGCAAGCGTATTGTATACATATGAATGGGGGAGGGGAGGGTGACAGGCAGGGGGAAAACGAGCTTATTTCATGTCTTATTTTATGTCTTCAACTAGCATGTAGTGTACGATATATAGTATTTTACACCTATAACACCCAAAATATCATTTGGTTACCAAGTGTCGTTCTGGAGTCACCAATAGCCTTTTTGGAAACCTGCCTAGGCATACCATAGCTCAGAAAAAACTATGCAGCATGCTCACCTTTGGTGGCATTGTCATCAAATTCAAACCAGGATTTGTCCAGTGTTGTGTCCAATGGCTCCATCATGTTTCTAAATCCAGCAGCCACACCCACAAACATCTGCATCAATTTTTTTTAAAATCATTTCATCCACTGTTTTTGAACTTCTGTTACTTTCAGAAACATTTAGAGTAATTCTGAATCTTGGAAAACAAGGGTTACCTTTCAGAAGAGACTAAGACTATGCCTGTCTTCAAAAGAGTTCAAGAATAGTACCCATTTTATTTTGGGTTCATTTTCAGGCTTGTGTTTAGAACAGGGTGGGTGATATAGCGGAGGGGTTAAACATTATTGTCCTTACTAAGGCAGTTTGTTTTGCAGCCTACAAAAAAAGTCAATACAACAGTCAGCATTCAACACATAACAAAAGGGGATGAGCAATATCTTATCTGCCAAGGTAGATCTTGCTGTTGCTCACCTATAAATTTACCACACATCGTGATTATCCTACCAAGCCTGTTTTTTCTGTGTAAATTTGGCATGGCCATACCTGCTGGTATGGCCATGCCAAAATTACACAGTGTACTGTACAGACAACAATACAGTACACTCAGTAAAAGTCCTATAAATAGAATCATAATGGTGTTATTAACTTTCAACGAGTTCAATTTCCTCAGGCTTCAATAACCTCAGTACCAATCAGGACAGGAGGTTGAGGTGTTCTATTTTTTCTTTTTTTTCTAAACAAAGCAATTTTACTACCAAATAGTCTCAAAAAGTGTAAACCCCACCATCTGGTCATATCGGCAGGCTCAGTTACACCAGGCAAGATGAGCAGAGCACAGATAAGTATTTGAATCCAAAACTAATACGTATTTGACACAGGTCTGGCTGTGAAGAACAACTCCTGTCAGCTCTGAGATTATGCACTTAACAGAGAACTAATACCTGTCTGACCGTAGGTCTAAGAAAAATAAAATGTTCCAACTAACTCATTTCACTGTCTGTTACACCCGATGGAGCAGGATGCAGAAACTGGTCTTTAAATCATTAGATCATGACTCAAATCATGACTTTTTAGCCTCTCGTTAAACAGTCCACCCCCATGCTTTCATTTTCTGTGCTGTGTGTACTATGGCAAATAATGCCAAATGAAAGAGGTTCAGTTTCTAATTGATACAATTGCAAAATGACAGGTAAATCAGTTGGGTCCCATTTGCCAAGAGTGTTGAAACCTGGAATCATCTGTGCTACGTGAACTTCTACTGACAGAAAAAGCTAAACCTGCATTGTGTTAAAAATGAATTTAACTACGGAATTATGGTACAACACATTTTCAACAATCTTCATTGATCAAGTGATTGGCTTTGACAAAAACCAGCATACACAGTGGGTCCCGAGGACCAGGGTTGAGAAACACTGCTTTAGATCAATTAAGGATTGATTCTGATCTCTGTTCTGTACGCACACAGGAACTATCATGTGTGGGTAGAAGGTTGGATGAGGCGACCTGATCTCCCTGGAGAACCACTTTATGATGGCTGGCAGGTTCTGGACCCCACCCCTCAGGAGCTGAGTGATGGTACGGTCCAGTTCCCGTCCTGCTCTGTCTGAGAATCAGTACATTCAGAACTTGGGCATTAAACATGCTGCAGATACAGAGTTATGTTAATGTATTACCAGACCCAGTGAATCCTTAGCTATGCTAATGCATTACCAGATTCAGTAGGTATTTAGCTTACCAGACCCAATAGGTGCTTAGCAAGTACTGAGATTTTCAGTAGGTACTTTCCAGGGGTACACTGGCTCAGCCCCTCTCTCTCTCTATCTGTACCCCAGGGGTACACTGCTGTGGCCCAGCTGCAGTGAAGGCTGTACATGAGGGACACACAGAGCTGAAGTATGACCTGCCTTTCGTCTTCGCCGAGGTCAATGCGGACCGGGTCAATTGGAAAATCATGGCCGACGGGTCACAGAAGAGGATCCTATTAGACACAAAGTTGGTGGGTCAGAACATCAGCACTAAATCAGTGGGCAGTGACGAACGACTCGACATCACTGCAAACTACAAGTATCCAGAGGGTAAGCCAGAGGAAATGGGATTCCTCACTGCGAGTCTACTGTCATTCTGCTTGAAAAGGATCCTCCTGTCAATTATCAGTATTTCTCCTTAAGAAAAATTCACCTCTTATTTCTGTGTGGCATGTAATACAAAGTACAGTGCCCTCCAGGAAAGGCACCAGAATGCTCCAAATGAAATCAAACTTCTTGTTTTTAAACTGCCCCACCAAGAGATGAACTAAAAGAGGCAGCGTTTTCAGCTTGAATGTCACGGTGTGTGCATGGCCCCAACGAAAACATTTCACAAGCAGGTTGAAAGTTCATAGACATCCCCCTGTCTGAAATTAGTCCATCCAAATATCACATGGCTGGTTGGGGCAGAGTTAAAGTTTCTTTTCTGGTTTATTTCATTACTGTGTGTGTCCCATTACTTTTCACTCCTCACCTCCTTTCCTCCACTCCCCCACTACCACTCGCCTGGAAATATGTGGAGGAAAGGTGGGGAGGAGACGAGTTTGAAGTCACATTGCCAATACAGTTCTGTCCGCTTTGCTTGTCTTCTCCACTATTGTTAATAAATGATCATGGGTTGTGATTTGTTGTTTTATTCATGTTCTTCTTAAGTTAATGTAGTTGCATGTATTTGTTAGGTGTTCTTTTTTATACTGATAACATTACACTGTACTTTATGTACAATGTAATGTGTTTTGCAACGATTTGGCAACACATACTTAAGTATGTCATGCCAATAAAGCATCTTGAATTGAATTGAGTAATTTTAGAAAGAAAAAGGAGGGTAATTAAGTATTTGGTTTGATCAATTGAACCAACAGTACAAAAAAAAAGTGTATGGTATCATTTATTTGTGCATACGGTAACAATGAGGGGCTGCAACCATAGGTACAGTACCATTGGGGAGCTGTAGCCACAGATACAGTATGGAGGACAGAGGACGCGCATGGTTAGAGCTTGAGCGAAACTAAATGCTTACTTGCGATATGGACAGATACCTCCGTTCAAAACAAACTCAGATCTATTTTCGCTACAGCAGCACCCAGATGAAGATGAGACAGCTTCTGTATTAAACAGCTGTCTCATCTTTTGTTATTGACCTGCCTAATATGGCATTTTTCCCTTAATTTTAAGAAACTGAAAAATGCCATACAAACCTCCCATTCTGGAAGTGGCCACCATCTTTGCTCTTCAAGAGGCGGAACAAAACAGGGAGTGGGTTGTCGGGGTTCTGCATTTCTTTGCAATCAGCTTTAAATTTGGCTGACCGGAGACGCATCCTACTTACCAGGCGTAAATGTAGTGTGGTTGAATCTTATCCAGGTATAATCTAGATGAGTCGCAAGAAACGAACAGGTGTAAATTGGGCCATAGGTAGAGTACCATTACAGGGCTGTAGCTATATGAATATAATTATGTACATCAGCGCTAATGCATGTATGTCTATGGCACTCACAGGTACAGAGAAGGAAAGGGAGGCGTTCAAAGAAGCGGTAAAGAGATCTGAAAAACTCCGCGAACCAGAGCCAGCCCCAGTGCCACCCCCTCCCAAAATCTCAGTCAAGATTGAAGAACACAGCAAGCTAATCAACGGCACGGACATCGACCTGGTGATCCGACTGCAGAGCCCCACGCCGCGTGATGTGGTGCTCCATGTCAACGCCCAGGTCATGCTGTATAACAGTGTACTTGAATCTGATGTCTGCAGTGAAGAACAGGAAGTACAGCTACTTACCAACGAAGGTGAAAGGTCACTCTCTTCTGCTGTACCGAACACAGTTCCCTTATGCACACACTCATGCTACTGCAGCATTTCTGTAACATTACGCACATGCATACACGCACACACACGTGTCCATGTAACATTTCCGTAACCTTACACACATCATGCTGGCTTAGAATTTCAGAAGTCTTACGCAAACTCACACACTAGCGGAACATTTTGGTTATCTCATACACATCATCCTAGTGTAGCATTTCAGTGACATGTACACATGGGATTTCAGGCATGCTGTTTAGCAGTTACATCACAAACATATGAAAACACGACTAAACAAAAAAGCGCTCTTTTGTGATTGGCAGAGCTGACGGTCCCTTTCCAGATTCCCTTCTCCAAATATGGGAGTCACATACAGGAAAACAAGAGCATCAAAGTGACAGCAGTAGCCAATGACAAGGAGCACACCGAGGAGGTGTACCTGGCAGAGAAGGACATTGTGCTTGAAAATCCCCCCTTCAGCATCACTGTGAGTCCTGCGCACTCTCCTACTGAAGATACATCCTGGGCTATTAAAACACTGCGGGGATGACATCACTGTATCAGACCAACACAGACCAGAATAATGATCTTTACAATACATGAACAGCATATATTTCTTAATAGATTATGTAAATGTTGCATATAATTTTTTGAAAATGTCCTGAAATCATTTATCTTCTATATACTACTGCATTTAAATTTGAATAATTATAATAATAATAATAATTATTATTATGTATTTGTGGTGACACTGTCACCATAAAGACCCGCCATTTAAGAATAATAATTATCATGGGCTGGAGTGTGTGTGTAATAATAATAATAATAATAATAATAATAATAGTAATTATTATTATTATTATTATTATTTCACACACACACTCCAGTGGCCTTTCTCAGGCCTTATATAACTGTATCCATGCTTGAAAAGGGGGTTCGTCTGTAAACTAGGAATTCTGTTCAGAATCCAGGGTGCCCAGACACTCAGCTTCTTGTGTGAACCTTTTCAGGTCATTGGAAATCCTGTGCAGCTAAAGAACTTGCAGGCGGAGATCAATTTTGATAACCCGTTACCCGAGGCTTTGACTAATTGCTCCATAAAAGTGTCTGGCAGTGGCTTATTGAGGGACCCTGTAGAAACCAGGTGAGTGTCCACCTGCATGGTTTCCAACACAGCAGGAGTGTTTCATTTGACTGATATGATTGTTGGAATGGACAAAAATTAGAAATGGAAAGCACCCTCAAAAAAAGACATTGATCATGATCGTAGGGCCTAAGAGAACTTGGCTTAGCTTGAGATCATGCTGCACAAGCACCTTCCCACAGAACGGCAGAATTCCTGTATTCACTTTTACTGCAATACCTTATATTTGAACAATGATCCCATATAATACATATCTTGCATGAATACAAAATGTCATTTTGTTAATAAAAACTAAATTTAATTTAAAATATTCTAGCTTGTTAAGGACTATGAGCAAAACCGCCATTTGAAAAATTAGGTTGGAGACCATGAAGCGATATCAGGACAGAGCACTAGATAATCCAAGCATGTTGCATGTCTAAAAGTTATTGTCAATGAGGTCATATTAATATAAGAAAATGTATACGTATCAAGTTGAATTTTTTTCATTTAGACAGACGTTCAGGCCTATCGAATTAATAAACAGATATTTTTTCATGAATAAATTTACTCAAATATATATTTAGCTAGCTGGCTAGCAATATGATTTGAAACCATAGCTAACATGTTTAGCGAGCATGCAAATACCACGCATTTAGCTAGCTAGAATGGTTCGGATAGATCCCTTGCTAACTATAATTTTAGCTAATGTTAGCTACTTACGGTAGCTACGCTCTTATTCATAAAATTAATGAAACAGTAGTAACACAAAACAAATCATGAAAGGGAATTTATTAGCTAGTTATAATGTTCATTCTTAGCACTAGCTGGCCATATAAAATTAGTTAGACAGTTAGTTAGCTAGCTAGACATGAAAGTTGCCAGAAAGATCCAACTAAATAGTAACATTAGTCACCACGGCTGTAATTATCTAGCTAACAAAGACAATACGGTACCTGAAGTTAATACAGTTGACTAGTTACATGGTTTTTCCACTTTAGTGGATGTGACATGTTTCATCAATTGACTGCTTGCCACTTTGGCAGTGTGTGACTGACTGACTGCTACTGTTGGTATGCCCATGTGCCTGTGCACTAGACACAACGGCTTCCATTCTTGTTCATTTAGAACTTCAGAACAATGGAATTATTTGGAGAATAGTCAACAACACAATAATGGCATAACATAGCTATACCAAAATCTATATTTGGCTAGCCCATGGTGATTGTGGACCACCTGTGAAATAGTTTTGAAAATGTAACATAGTAAAATGTACTGTGTTGCTGTGTGTGTACGTCTCTCTGCAGGTTTTTGTCTGTGGGCCCAGGGCAGCAGGCTCGAGTTATAGTGGCCTTCACACCCTACAGAATTGGACCCAAGAAGCTGATGGCTAACCTGAACTGTGACCAGTTCCGGGACATCCAAACAAGCTGCAAAATACATGTGAAATCCATGATAACTGGCTTATTTTAAATGTTAAACCACTTCACACTGTAAAAAAGTACAATGTAGGGATTACAATCTCTTGTGGTATCTATGGTGAAGGTTCACAGAGATGGCAAAACAGGGATTCTGTCCATTTTCTGCAGCTATGCTGATGTCGCGCAGGCTATAAAGGATTATTTGAGTGGCTCTGAGCTGGAATAAAGACCCTTTACTCCATGCAAACCTTATTTTTCTTTCATTCTAACTGTTGGAATAACTGCACTGTCCTCACTAGTCATTTCCCTGACATTATACAAAATGGAACCGCACACAAAACATATTAGTGAAATTAACCAACACATACCCAATTTCATAATGAAAAATGAGTCTCCCAAACCTACACACAACCACACGTTCTTACACAAAATCACACAAATCTACACGCTCTTACACAAAATAATCTTAAAAAGCTTTTGCACTGTTCTTCAGCTAAGAGCTGGACCGTGTACAGAACTAAAGCAATAAAGCCAAATGCTAGTGGCCATCAGAGATATTTAGGGTATGAAAATCTCAATTAATATTAATTAGAACAAAAAATAATGAGGAAAAATTGAGAACAGTCCTATCGCTGCATGGTGTTTCTATTCATCACATAAAACAACATTTTAAGTTACATTTGCTGAAAGGCTCAAATGGCAAGGATGCTAACAGCGCAGATCTTTGACAACTGCTACAGCTCTGTATATGTCTACTGTACTTCAAAAAACATGCACTCACCACTGGGCAGATTGCATGAGATTCAAACCTTCTCTCAAAGAGCCTAATTCATACTCTTAGAGTAGGCTGACTGTACAGCATATTGGAAATTGTGAAGATTAAAACCAGAGGCAATAGACTTACAGACTTTGCACTTTTATAAAGCAAGTTTCATTTCCAACATGTCCATGTTCCCTATTTGGGACTACGTATCTTGTATCACTCTTTCAGCAGAGTTTTTCCACAAACTGCGTAGGCACGTAGCGAACAATTTTGAAACTAGTGTGAAAATATGATGGATCCTGCATTAGAGCGTGTATTGTCATTTCATCATAATAGTTGTCAGTTGGTAGAGCAATGCCCTAACAATGCAAAGGTTGTGGGTTTGATCCCAGAGGACTACATATACTGAAATGTACTGTATGCATTCATACACGTTCATATGTCTTTCTTTGGACAGGTGTTCAGATTAAGGTGAAGACTGATGGGGATTTTGACCTGCTAGGTGCGGATGTTCACTCCCAGACCCCTAGGGGGTGTGCGGCGCTACACGCCGCGGCATCGCGGGGCCAGGCTGACTGCATGTGTGAGTTGCTGGCCAAGGGGGCGGAGCTGCACCTGCAGGACAGGGAGGGGCTGACGGCCGTAGGTGTGGCCAAGCGTCTGGGACAGACAATCAATGACTCATGGCGGCACGCATGTGTAAGGTGCCCCACTTTTTTTTAAAGGAACATGTTATAGCACACAGCGCAAAGAAAAAAACTTACGCAACCTGTCTGCCAAATATTCCCCACGGGAGTACGTGCAGTCATCAGTTTTCCAGGCCACCTCACTTCATTCTTCTCATATCTCCCGAGGCAACCACTCACACACCCAAAACAAAAGAGTTTTGCTAAATTTACTTAACCCAACAATTTCAAAAAGCAACAATTTTGAATAAAAAAAATATGTGACTTTTGTCATCTTTGAGGCAAATAGCATCCTCAACAGAAACTCTTGCCTTAAAATGGCCTTAACTGTACACCTGACTCCAGGAGCTGGCTCTCCCCTGGTTCCTCTCAGTGCTGCCCTTGGTGTAAGAGTGGGATTCACCATCTTCCCAAGTTGTTGCCTCATTCCTAAATTCTAAGTTGGCACTTTTTGAGATTTCGATTGCCAATATTGCAGAGGGGTAGAGCAAGAGGAGTGAGAGTAAGAGAGGAAGCAGAAGAGCCAGGTCAGGTCAGAGTTATTAACATCACTCATTAATAAAATGATCAAAGCCTGGACACATTTTCATTGGCAACTAATAAAAACAATAATTAACTAAAAATGGTCTAGAACTGCATGTAGGCTACTGTGTGCTATGGAATGTGTCCTTTTGCACGCAAGACTACGTGTACCTAAAATGTACGCAATGTACACACCCAGAAATACATTTTTTTATAAGACACAATGGTGTCTGGTACTATTTGCAGATGATTTGTGGTTTGAAAGTGTCATTTAAACATTCCAGCTCTGCACACTGCAAGTAAAGACATCTCCCTGGTCATTTGTGATGAATAATCTAACTGTTTGCTTAATCCTGATGAGTAATGCTAGCAACAGTTGTAATGGAATTATTTATTGAATTGTGTAATAGGGAAAGTGGAAAAAATACTACAGGTGCTAACCTGTCTGCAGGTGTTATGACAGGAAATAACAGCGTGTACTTGTCTGACTGGAGAAAAACAATGCATGAAAAAAAGCAATGAACCTTCAAAACATAATTATACATGTGTGTGTGTAACGGACTAAACATTAACAGGAATTTAACAAACATCCTCTTTTTAAGACAAGCCCAAAAATAAAATGGTTATTGAACCCCTTTGACTACAGGCATAATCCCGGCATTGCAAGATAAATTGTAGTTGTAAAACAACCTTTTTAAGTATAAAGTCTCAAGAACTTCTTTTGCCTGTGCATAACATTCTCAGCATGCATACAGGAAACATTTATGGATTGTTTAATGCAGAAGAAACAATTTGTGTCCTTTTATGAAAGCCTAACCACCTGTACATCATTAGTATCATAATTTCATTGGTTTCCAAGAGCCTGAATTTTTGAGTGAGGTTTTCTCAAAAGAATTTGAATTATTTATGGTTTTTGCACACATTGAATGAAAACAAAATCCAATTGCTGATTTGCATTATAGTCTGAATTATGATGGGATTATGCTTTCAGAAATGGGATCCTCCAGAAATGGACATGTCATTTTCCAGAGAGCCGATTGGTCAGGAGGCAGTGTCTTTAAACACTAGGCCTGAACACTGCTCTGCAGCGTAAATCACCATGACAATTTAACCCAATCAAAAGAAAGCTTCTTTTGCGGTACCAGAAACTCAGGATTAAGCCAGAAGTTAGGTGGCCTACCCATTTAGCCTGAATCGCGATACAAGCCCCTGGTGTTAGGTTTGTGTAGGGAACTGTTGTATTATTGGTGTTTGGTACGTGTAGCATACGGGTGTTTGTAATGGTGTTAGGTGTGGGTACCGGTGTTAGGTTGGTGTAGCATGTGTTGGTGTTACATGTGCAAAATGCTTTTTTTTTAAAAATACGAGCATGAGCTTTTGCCCTGGCTTGCTTCCTGTGTTCCTGGCACAGCTGAATCTGTGGAGGATGGATGGATCACACTAGTGTTTCACAGACAGGACCATAAGGTGCAGTCTTTCATGACACTATGACTAACAGAAGCATACAGATGTCTGACTGATGAAGACATCAGGCAACTCCCTGCATTTTAGGGGAAAGGGCCTAGTATCTAACAAAAACTATACTTGGGGAAATCTAGTAATACCAGTTTTATAAACATTGCATTTGCCAATACTAGCAACAGTGTTCTGGCTCACCCTAACAAAGCACACCCCATTCAACAGATAGTGATCTCATCGAGCAGCTAATTAGTAAAATAAGGTGTGCCAAATGTTTGAAGAGAACACCAGGAGGACAGCACATCTCCAAAAACAGGGTTGGGCAACCCTGTTCTCCATACACAGAACAACTGGCCAACATCATATCACTCATATCAAAGGCAAGTTGCTTTTGTTGCATTCAGAAGCAAAAAAAGAATGTGTCACTGATGCAAAGTTCTAGCTTATCCGGAGACATTTCATAAATACAGTATCACTGTTACTTGAATGCTTACAAACAAAACAAAATTACAACCTGAACAACTTCAGTTTGTTTCCTTAAGGGACACTTCTGCATAATTACAAAAGCAGAATGCAAGATATGAGTGCACAGACAGATTAAAAAATATATTTTTTAAGACTTCATGAAAAACAAGTAAACTGCAAATTGGGAATGCAAGTCAATGTTCTCACAGAGACAAATAAACCTACGGAAATACTAAGAACTAGAGTTGCATTACATTACACCACATTTTACATTAAAGTACACAGGTTTACAAATAAATCAACTCTGATAAAATACATTTTACTCCAAGTACAGTATATTTGATTAACTGCAGACACATGTACAGTAAACATGGTTAAAGCTTAACCAATGTGAACATATTACTGTGCATTTAGCAGTCATTACTCAGTTCTCAGGCTTCATTTGTAGGCATTACACTACTGTGAAAAATGCATGTTGTCTGAAAGTTGCCTCAGGCTTCCTGTAAAATACTGGATCAAAAGCAAACGTGATTGCCTCACTGAGACATAAAAAGTGCAGTGGCAGAATGTCAGATTTTCTTTTAAAGGAATGTGCATTCAATTCGTCAAGTAGGCTGATGATGAATACAGGCGTTCCTAAAATACCAAGAAGTCAGCGTAACTTTCAATGAGGCATGCGGGGCGATAGCGACCAACCCTAAAAGGGGCAGGGTTGCACACACATTAAAGACATCCACGATCAACCATCCTTACCCAGTCCCTGAGACATCCCACAGAGAAGAGTGGCTTTAGAGAGAAGACACTGACTCTCCAGTACTGCTGCCCCCAAGATGACCTCTGGTGAGTGAACTACAGCTACACCCAGCTTCCAGACAAAGTTCTGTATGAAAGAACTGCGTTTCAAAAAAGCTTTTTCAAAAACCTTCAGAATGAACAAATGCATTATTACCATTATGACAGATTTCAACTAATGCTACTATATATTAACCATGATCATAGATGTTATTAATAGTAGTATGGATTTTGTACTAGATGTGACTTCACTGCCTTCACTGTATAAACACTAATCTAAAAAGTCTTAAGACCACAAATTTGTCTCAGAAAAAGCGAAGATGTTTGTTGGTGCCAACTTTCGCACTCCGGGTGACACTACTGGGATGAACAGAATCGCTGGATGCAGGGAGTTCGGCGATTCGGTTTTCACCTGCGTTTCATTTGCCGAAAGAAAGAACGCAACTTATTTTCAAATCAACGAACAAACGTGCAAATCTTAACCGTTCACCCTGGCAGGTTGCTGGCAAAAATAACAAAGACAAAGTAAACCAAACGCGAATGCAGAGAAAGTTTTTAAACCTCTGTCTCTCTCTCCCTCCCTCCACCCCTCCAAGTGCGTGTTCCAGGTCGCACACAGCTTCGCCACAGGCAGACAAGGCGCCTGGGCAAACTGTATGCGACCTGTAACACGCACGCCGAGAGAGTAACTAGTAACCAAAAATGTTGCATAAAATACTCCGTACTGGTTATGGTTTATATTGCATATAAGTTATTACATTTTGAAAAGTAATATTAAAACAGCCGTATTTGAATTTTCAACAAACAGCACACATCGTTAGACGTTCGATACTCACTCAGCGGAGTTTAACCTCAATAAGTCACTCTTCCCAAAATTTGCTTCGTTGAGGTTGCTGAATATTCAGTGGTGTTTCACAGCTTATATCTTTTCATTATTACCTAAAATGTGAAGTTATAGCAAACATAAATTTCCGTGCAACCGAACATCAACGGAAAAGATACTCAAAGTACCAGTAACGTTAGGGATCGTGTCAAAAGTGCGAAATTTAAGCTCCTGGACTGATTTAGGTTGCCAAATAAGCTGACCTCCCTTCCCCTCATTGTCCGTATTAATCTGCATGCTACCGTGAGTAGTTCACCTCTCCCCTATGCTCCCCTAATGCTAAGTGAGACTCAGTTGGTAATGCAACTCGAAAGGAACAATTCCTTCAAAATATACTGGATGAGTCACAGACTTGAAAGGTCCATCCATTATCTACAGTATACCCGCTTATCCTGAGCAGGGTCGCGGGGGGTGTTGGAGCCTATCCCAGCTTGCATTGGGCAAGAGGCAGGAATACAGCCTGGACAGGCTGCCAATCTATCGCAGGGCACACACACCATTCACTCGCACACTCATACCTATGGGCAATTTAGAGTCTCCAATTGGCCTATCTGCATATCTTTGGACTGTGAGAGGAAACCGGAGTACCTGGAGGAAACCCACGTGGACATGGGGAGAACATGCAAACTCCACACAGAAAGGCCCCAGGCCGAGATTCAAATCCACAACCTTCTTGCTGTGAGGCGACAGTGCTACCCACTGCACCACCGCGCAGCCCTCACTTGTGCAAGATGTACTGAATTAATCAAAGACTAAATTGGTAATAAAACTAAAAAGGTAGTGAAAGAACAATGACTCACACATATACTGAGTGTACTAAGTACTGCCACAGCCGTTATTGAAATGATCATGAACATGACTATAAGCATTACATTTGTGTTCTAGTGTGCTCTGCGGCTCTAATGACAGGTTGTACTGTGTTTTAGAGTGATCAATCAGCTGTATTATGTGTTTTAGATCTCTCCAAAGTGGATCTCCTATGTGAGAAGAACAATAAGGCCCACAAGACGAGCAAAATCTCTACAGAGCGGCTGATCGTCAGGCGAGGGCAGACCTTCCTGCTTACTCTCCACTCCAGCAGTGCCCAAACCCTCAAGCCGGAGTCCTTGGAACTCACCGTCCAAACAGGTGAGCAATCGCTCTCTGCTCTTTAGTGATGAGCTCGCTAAGAGTATATAATAAGGGGCTATCACACTCTGCTGTGTCCCATTAGCCTCTTCATAAGGAAACTGAGGATCACACATTCAGTCCCTGGTGGTTTCTGGAAGTGTGGTTTGTTAGGGAGATGTAAGGCTGCTGCTCATCCATGGAAGGAATAGTTACTGTTCTTGTGTCATGTACAGACTCACAGAAAATACACTCAGGTATAAATAATTAATGTGAACATAGGGAGCCCATGACAGATATAAAGACTTAGTTTATACATAATGTAATGTTTGTATTCTCAGGATGCTTGGCCGAAACATGTTGGAGTTTTTAATGTTCTTATATGAACTGGCCTTATATTAAAGCTTTTTAACTTTAGAAGAGTGCCTTAGTTCTACTCTTTATCCCTCGAAATCAAACTAATATTGTGCTTTTATGATCCAGGACCCAAGCCCTCTGAAGGTTTAGGGACCAAGTGTGTGTTTGGTGTCGCCTCTGAAAGTCTGGCAAAGAAATCCTGGGATGCTAAGGTCCAAGAGACTTCCGCCACATCAGTCACCCTGGCCATCACTAGCCCGGCGGATGCCAGCATTGGGGAGTACACCCTCTCTGTGAAGACGAACCCCAATATGACCGTGGGCCACAGCGCTGGCGCCTTTGTCCTCCTGTTTAACCCTTGGTGTGCAGGTGAGTGAGCTGTCTCTCTGTGGAAGGAATTTTCCAGAAGCACATAATAAATCAGGGATGAACACGTCCGCTGGTTTTAATTCCAAACAGCTATCTTGCTTTAATTTTATAAAGTGCTTTAAATACCAGTGCTGGTTCACTCCTATATCAGGTCAAAGAAAACCAATTTTCACCAGATACATGTGCACTCTGCAGCTGTCACTTAATCAAAAACACCAGATCCCAAATTTAAATGGGCTAGGAGGAATGGGGAAGTAAGAGCAGAAGGTGTCTAGAAGTCCTACAACAGGCATTAACGATGTAATTCCGTGCTCATTAAAGCTGTTCTGTACGTATAAGTGATAATTAAATCTGTGCTGTGTGTATAAGCACTCATTAAATCTGTGCAGTGTGTATTATATAAGTGCTTAATAATGCCATTCTGTGTGTATTCTTAGAGGACTGGGTGTTCCTGGCCAATGAAGAGGAGAGGCAGGAGTATGTGATGAATGAACATGGCCTGATCTACAAAGGGACATGTGGCTATATTAGTGAAATGGCCTGGGATTTTGGACAGGTACATTGAGCCTGAATACATAAGACTTCCTCAAATTAAGACCACCTCATGTGCAACCATAGCCTAGGCTACTTAATGTTGTTAGCTAATTGTATGCCCAGAAGCTACATCCAGGAATACCACTGCTTCTGTTGCTACCGTATTGCTAGCTACCTTGAATTGTTCTTTACCAAGTTGGATGGATGATGTCCTTAACTATTGGTTTCTGGGAAGCATAGCTATACCTAACTGTTACAGTTTAAGCTACTGAGTTTTCCATTATGTTTTCTGTAAGATAGGAGCACGTCTTTGTGAAGAACCAACGTAACAAATGTGAATTCAATTTTTCTTCAAACAACATGTACTCACCACTGGGCAGATTTCTCACACACACATACACACACACGCACACACATACACTTTTCCTTTAAACTGTTTGCACTTATTTATACTTAATTCACAGTTGTATTTATGTTAATATATTTGGTCTTCTGGGCTAAACCTTAAAGTTAGTTCTGACTTCCAAATATTTTAAACTGCTGGCTTTTTGTATTAGCTGTCTCTTGAACAACAATTTGCACATTTTATTCTAAATGTGATGATGGGCTCCAAATGCATTTTTCTTCAGTCAGTTTCTGGTTTAGTGGATATATAGGCTATAGGTTTACCTTTTATATATTAGTATTTCCCAGTATTTAAAATGTTCAAACTGAGAGTTTTGAATTATTGGTAATTGAATTAAAAATGTCAAATATGTGTCTTGTAAATATGTGTCCACTGTACTCTGTGATAAGAGATCTTTCTGATGCTTTCAGTTTGAAAGTGACATCCTTGACATCTGCTTGAAAATCCTGGACCTCAACCCCAAATGTAAAAAGAACGCAGCCAAGGATTTCTCCGCACGCTGCAACCCCATCTATGTCAGTAGAGTGGTCAGCGCTATGGTATGTCCATACCTACACCCTAACACACACCCCAATGCAACCTACACACACCCCTCTATCCCCTAGCACACACCCCAATACAACTGACACACCTCCCTACACCTTAACACACCCTCTTACACAACCCTACACACACCCCATGGCACCCTTATACACACCTCCCTACTCATTAACCCCACCCCGTACATTGCTAAACATACCTCCTTACACAGTAACATACCCTCTACACTCTTACCACACTGCCCCCTACAACCTAACACACAGCTCCAAACACCAAGGCACACCACCATGCACCCAAGATACACTTCTGTCTGACATCTACATTTAATTTCTGGTCTTTTTGGAATATTTTGCTGTCTTTTGGTTTTTGAATTTCATACTTGACACATCCTTGGATTACTTTAGGACAAGCACACTGTGATTTGTACTTTAGGACAAACTTCCTCTGTAGTGAATAGAGACTTCCTCTCCTGTAATTACTTCAGACTATAAAATCCAAGGTTCTGAATCAAGAATAAGAACGCATACAGTTCATTAGCAAATTCATATTCCTCTCCACTGTAAGTCTGAGGAAAGCAGCACTCTTCAGAGTCATAAATCATTCAACAGAATGTACAGAATATTTCCTAACCGATCACATCAGCGCAGTGAAAGTGGGTCTAAGGTTATTCAAACATGAACTATGAGACACACAGAAGTTGTTGAAATAGCAGAGGACGTGTGTGCCAGGTGTGACACTTCCATGTACCGCCCCTCTGAGAATCTGACCAAGGTCTTAGTTGCATATCCCTGGTGTGGCATATCGCTGGTGCAGTAAATGCTGTTCCCCGACGGTCTCCAGAGATCTCTCCAGATCTGACCGCTGGGTTCAGAGACTAGCAAAGACTTCCCTTCCTGCAAGTGGGGATACAAATGTGATAAAAACAAGTCTATGGCTTCTCTCCGTCAGATCAACAGTAACGATGACAAAGGCGTGCTACTGGGGAAGTGGGGCACGAACTACATTGGCGGAGTGTCTCCATCGCACTGGAACGGCAGCGTGGACATCCTGAGAAACTGGAAGAAGTATTACAACCACCCCGTCAAATATGGCCAGTGCTGGGTGTTCGGTGGGGTCATGTGCACAGGTAAGGGATGCTGTCAACGTACCCGCGACGTGCTGTCAACATACATGCTTCTAAACTGACTCCTAAACTCAGGAACATCATGCTGCACGGGCACAGAAATAGATTCTTAATCCGTTCATTTTAAATACACAGAAAACCATGTCATTTTAATCAATAACTCTGATGTGTCCTGTACCTCTGAATCTTGTGGCTGTGGATGTGAGTGTAACAATTGGTGAGAGAATTCATAAGGTATAAAATCACAAAAAAAGAAGACTAATAACTATTATTTATTTTGTGTTCTTTTTATTTTTCAAGTCCTGAGGTGCTTGGGAATCCCCTGTCGAGTGGTCACAAATTACGAGTCTGCTCATGACACTCAAGGAAATCTATTAATCGATGAGTATTACGCTGACTATGGCGTCAGACCCAAGGACAACAATGACAGTGTCTGGTGAGTACCACTGTTTTCTGCCAGATTACTCAATCAACTGTAGGGAATATACTAATTTCAAAATGGCGGGGATAGTTAAAACGTGTCCATTTTAATTGTTAAAACAATCATCCCACAGCACCAATTATTTCGTTTTTATTTTATTATTTAACCTTTATTTACCCAGGGTAGGTTCGCTGAGCACGGATGCTCTTTTGCAGGAACACCCTGCTTCACACTCATACACATTCACACCTGGGAGCTGCGCAGTACAACCACAATCCTCTATTGTTAGCCACTGAGCAGCTCCACTGGAGGGAGAGAACATTTTTGTCAATTAAATCAGGAAATGATTAGGTGGCAAGTTTTTGTGAGAGCCAGATCTGGGATTTTAGCCAGGACGCCGGGGAACCCCCTACTCTTTGCGATAAGTGTCATGGGATCTTTAATGACCACAGTGAGTCAGGATCTTGGTTTAACGTCTCATCTGAAAGACGGCATCTCCTACAGCAGTGTCCCCGTCACTGCACTGGGGCATTGGGGTTCATTTGACCAGAGGGAAGACTGCCCCCTGCTGGCCCACCAACACCACTTCCAGCAGCAACTCAGTATTCCCTGGTGGTCTCCCATCCAAGTACTAACCAAGCCCACACTTGCTTAGCTTCAGCCAGTCGGGCAGGAGCAGAGTGCATGGTGGTATGGCTGCTGGCCAATTTAGTTGTAGTAATAATTTCAGTAAGTAATCACTCTCATAAAATTACTATTATCTAAACGTAAATTTTGGATTTCAATTCATTGTTAAAATGACAATATTAATAGTCAAATTAATCCTAACAAGGATGTAGTTGTTTTTTATACACAAGTTTAAATGAATTATTAGGCCCTGTTAAGAACTCCTTTTAGTTCTGAGCTTATGCACTTAAAAGAGAACTGTAATACCTGTCCGACTGTAGATCAAAGGAAAATTAAATGGTCCAACTAACTCATCCACTGTGTGTTACACCCCATATGGTATAGGATCCAGAAACTGCTTTGGTCCGCATGTCGAGACTCAATAGTAACCTTTTAGTCTCTTGTTAAATAACTCGTCCCCTATATCCCAAATCTGTTCCCTACTTAAGTTGGTTGGTATAAATGGTGCTTTAGATAAACAACGATTGATAGATTCAATTAGTGATTGATGGATTGAACCCTCCTATTCTGATCTCTGTTCTGTATGCACACAGGAACTATCATGTGTGGGTAGAAGGTTGGATGAGACGTCCTGATCTCCCTGGAGAACCACTTTATGATGGCTGGCAGGTTCTGGACCCCACCCCTCAGGAGCTGAGTGATGGTACGGTCCCTTCCCCATGCTGCAGATACAGAGTTATGTATTACCTCGCCCAGTAGGTACTTAGCTATGCTAATCCACTGCCAGGCTCACTAGGGTCTTAGCTATGCTAATGTATTACCAGATCCAGGAGGCGCTTAGCTATGCTAATGAATGACCAAACCCAGTAGGTAATTAGCTATGCTAATACATTACCAGACCCAGCAGGTACTAATCTGTGTTAATACATTACCTGACCCAGCAGGTACTAAGCTATGCTAATACATTATCTGACCCAGCAGGTACTAAGCTATGCCAATACATCACCAGATCCAGTGGGTACTTAGCTAGGCTAATGTATTACTAGACCCTGTAGGTACTTAGCTATTCTAATGCATTACCAGAGCACTAGTACTTACCAAGTACTGAGTACTGAAGCATGGCAACCTCTCTATACTTGAGCGGTACACTGGCTCATTCACTCTGTCTCTATAACCCAGGGATAAACTGGTTCACTCTCTCTCTGCACCCCAGGGGTACACTGCTGTGGCCCAGCTCCAGTGAAGGCTGTACGTGAAGGACACACAGATCTGAAGTACGACCTGCCTTTCGTCTTCGCCGAGGTCAATGCGGACCGGGTCACTTGGCTACTCATGGCCGACGGGTCACAGAAGAGGATCCTATTAGACACAAAGTCTGTGGGTCAGAACATCAGCACTAAATCGGTGGGCAGTAACAAACGGCAAAACATCACAGAAAACTACAAGCATCCAGAAGGTAAGCGAGAGGAAACTGGATTTCTCACTGCGGATTTACTGCCATTCTGCATGAAAACAATCCTCTTGTCAAATATCAGTTGTTCTCCTTACGAATGATTCACCTCTCATTTATGTGTCAGATATATACTTTAGTCCACAACAAAGAATCCTATTTGACCACCTGTTTACGTCTACTTTTAAAAGGGACCCATCTGATACATGTGTTAATACGGTTTACAATTCAAGCAGCCTAAAAGCGTACACGAAGGTTTGGTTACTGATACGATATAAACCAATCGCAAAATGAGATAAATAATATTTAGAAGCATCTTAGGTCCCCAACTAACATCCCCTGTATTTTAGCTGATAACTACTCTTCTTCCCACAGGCTTTAAAGTCACTTAACCTCGGTATTCAACAGTGGCCTGACCCCTCGTCTCCCATTTAACTTCTTTTAACATTTAACAGTAGGCTACTTCCAGAGAATGTTTGCGCATGTAATTATGTCACATACAATGCATGTGCGAAAAACGTATGATAATATCGCGTTTTGAATGACTTGCAAATCGCAGTGACCGAGAAATTCCGATCTGTGCGTTTAGAGTCGCATTGGCCGATATTATAGTCCTATGAGATTTATTTCTGCATGAAAGTGGCCCAAAACAGATCTGAAAATATCCGCTTGCACGTGCTTGTTTTCCCGTTTACATGTTCATAATACATATCTGATCCATACCACGTGAGCAAGAAATCTGAACTGCGTCACTTTTACCAGGTAGTGTAAATGTAGATAGATGTAGAACAAGTGTGGGTCTGACTGTAGCCATAAGTGGAGTTAACATCCAACCATAGTTGCGCATAAATTGAAACTGCGGTTGAGGGGACACCTTCAATTCGAAAAAACGACAAAATATCGCTAAAAAACTTTTAAACTTGGCCATGGTGGAAAAGTTGCCGTTAACGATAAAGGGTAATGGAAACATTTTTTTTTTGGTAGAAAAAATGATGACGTGACAGCGACCAAAGTCACAAGCTTCCACTCCAGAAAGCCGCAAAAATCTCTTGTATGACATGCTGGGCCGCAAGGGACACAGCAATGTGTTACCTAGAATGCTGAGCGCGTGTGTCTTGCAAACTCTGTTTAATTATGTTTGGCTGGCACTTCTGTTTACGTAGGCCTACTGGCCTAATGTTTTTGCGGCCTCTTCAGAATATTCGCATAACACAGCGATTCGCATTTTCTTTTGCCGACATTTTCGGAAATTCACTTAACATTTGCAAAACATTTGGATGGAAGCTTAGTGATAGACACTACCATTGGGCGACGGGGCTGTAGCTACAGATATAATTATGTACACCAGCACTAATGCATGTGTGGCCATGGCTCCCACAGGTACAGAGAAGGAAAGGGAGACGTTTAAAGAAGCGGTAAGGAGATCTGATAAACTCCGCGAACCGGAGCCTGCCCCAGCGGCACCCCCTCCCGAAATCTCAGTCAAGATCGAAGAGCAGAGTAAGCCAATCAACGGCAAGGACATCGACCTGGTGATCCGACTGCAGAGCCCCACGCCGCGTGATGTGGTGCTCCATGTCAACGCCCAGGTCATGCTGTACAACGGTGTACTTGAATCTGACATCTGCAGTGAAGAAAAGGAAGTACAGGTCCTGCCAGACACAGGTAAAAATATTTTCTGCTGTACCGGACACAGTTGCCTTTTGCATACACACTCTAGCATTGCATTTCAGTTACCTTACGCACTCTCATGCTACAGTAGCATTTCAGTAACGTCACACACACACACACACACACACACACTCATGCATATGCACAAACATACATGTTCATGTTAAATTTCAGTAACCTTACACACATCATGCTAGTGTATAATTTCAATGACTTTACAGACACATCATGCTTGTGTAGCATTTCAGTGACCTTATGTACACTCACATACTAACATGGGATTTCAGGTTTGCTGTTTAGGAACATTACATCGCAAACATATGAAAACATGATCAAAAGGTGAAAAGCTCTCGTTTGTGTTTGGCAGAGCTGACGGTCCCTTTCCAGATCCCCTTTTCCCAATACGGGAGTCACATACAGGGAAACAACAGCATCAAAGTGACAGCCGTAGCCAATGACAAGGAGAGCACTGAGGAGGTGTCCCTGGCAGAGAAGGACATTGTGCTTGAAAATCCCCCCTTCAGCATCACTGTGAGTCCTGCGCACCCTCCTACTGAAGATACATCCTGGGTCATTCAGACACCAGGAAGATGACATCACTGATCTTTACAATACATGCACAGCATATATTTCTTAAACGAAAATGTAAGTTTTGAATTTAATTTTAGAAAATGCACTGAAATCACACATAATGTATATACTAATGCAAGTTTATTTGAAATAATAATAATATTTATTATTATTATTTGAAATAATAATATTTATTATTATTATTATTATTATTATTATTATTATTATTATTATTTCCCACACACTACAGCGGCATAAAATAAGCACTTTCCCAGCATTATTTAAACTAAAGGTTGTAAACTAGAGGTTGTATAAAGTAGAGGGTGTATAAAAGTCCATGATCAATATTTTGCTTAAACTGCTAGATAAAATAATTATAACTTTAATGACTGCATAAAACATGAATCATGTTTCTTGTGCACTATAGTGCAAATAAAAAACTGAGGTTCTATAACTGAATCCGTGCATTGCATAGAATCGTACACATTTCAGACCAGATACCGCAGACAGAGCACGTAGTGCAATACTGTTGAGAGGAGGTTTTAATGTCCCAAGGGCTCACCGTCTAAGGCTGAGGTCCAAATCAGAACACACTGACCTGGGTTATCTAGTTTGGAGAACGTCTGTGGCTCTGGAACGTCTGTGGCTCTATTCCCTCAGCATATCGCTCAGCAATCACCCTGGACTGCCGGGTCTCCGCGGCAACAGTGTCACCGCAAATGAAGTTCCTCAGTGTGCAGTCTTCCACATCCATTTTGTGGATTTTTGTAACTGTATCCATTTTGAAAATGGGTTCATCTGTAAACCAGGAATTCTGTTCAGAATCCAGGGTCTTGTCACTGACACTCAAAGCGCTGCTTGTGTGAATCTTTTCAGGTCATTGGAAATCCTGTGCAGTACAAAGACTTGCAGGCGGAGATCACTTTTCAAAACCCCTTGTCTGTGGCTCTGACTGACTGCTCCATAACGGTCTCTGGCAGTGGCCTATTGAGCGAATCAGTAGTAGCCAGGTGAGTGGCAGCTCTATGGTTTCCAACACAGCAGGAGTGTTTCATCTGACTGATATGATTGCTGGAATGGACAAAAATTAATATGACCTTGCCAACAGGTATACTAGAAAAGAAAAAGAAAAGGAAAACCAAACAATTATGTTGCATTCTGTCAACAGTTTGTCGTGGAATGTAACTTGTTCAGCAGGGCTGGGGTCAATTTTGAATCGCATTGAGAATTGCTGAATCAATTACAGTTCAGTACTTGAATTTGAAATATGATTGCAGAACATAGAATTGAATGAAAGGAAATTATATTTTATTAAATTTCAATGGCAAATTAATTTCGTTTTTAACTTTCATTCATCACAATTTATAACTATGTACACTCACATATTAATGGCATATTGTTAGAAGTATTATGTCTAAATTTAACAATGATAAAAAATCAGTCTTTTAAAAGTGCAGTATGTTGCCAATTATGAATTCTAATCGATACCAAAGTTCAGAAGCGGAAGTAGCGTGAGTGCTGTGGGTGAGGCGCTCCCATTTTAGCAGCCATGGGGGACCCCCTAGGGAGCCAAAACATAAACACTTAATTCATGAAAAACATTGATTCATGAATGTAGACATGTATGCTAACATTGTGTATTGTTTGCAGTAAATTATATATATATATATATATATATATATATATATATATATATATATAAATTATTTTATTTTAATCGGAATTGATACTGAAATTCATTTTTACATTGGACTTGTTTTTCCTTTCCGATTTTACTTTTTTACTTACATGTCAGACACCATTGTGCTCATTTGACTGTTTTCAAGAATTTGTGCCTGCACTTAATCACATTGAAAACACCATTACACATTTTCTCACAAAAAACACTATGAAATGTTTTAGATGTTACTTATTCATACGTTCGTATCAGACCTAGGTCAAATACACATTTAAAGTATTTTAAATACTTTTTTAGAGATGAAATTCAGCATTTACAAATAGAGAATATTTAAATTACAAAATGTATTTGAAAATATGTTTAAGGAGCATTTGCATGTATTTGCAATTACCTTCAAATATGTATTATAATACAGAATTTTCAAATACAAAGTGCTTGATTTAATGGAATTATTTGAAAATACTTTCACAACATAAGGCCAGTGCAACATGTGCAATTGCACCAAGGTGTTGAAAGACTTGAAAAACACTGGATATGCAAGAACCATCTCCAAAAGTTGAGTATTTTGTCTAATTAGAGGACAGTATTTTGATGAGAACGTGTCAGGTGACTGCTGACGGCCCCAGTCCAGTTGTACCAATTACCATTGTTAATTGGTAGTGAATATGCACAGCTGAATTCTATTCTATTTTATATTTTGTCTAACTTTACAAAATGTAAAAGATGGAACTGTACATATTGCCTTCACTCACCCTAGCTGGTAGCAGGGCCCGTATATGGGCAAGCTTGTACACAGTTTGCATATTGGACAGTTGAAATTGGGTGTGATTGGAGATGCCAAATTTTTTTTTCTTTTAAAGGTACTCTATCAGAATAATATGTTCTCCATGCACTCTGTAAGAGTAACATGTTTTCTATCAGTGTGAAATGTATTAAAACAGGGTTGATTGAGCGCTAAAGATTTTGTTGTGCGTTTCTCTGCAGGCTGGAGTCTCTGGGATCAGGGCTGCAGGTTCGATTCCTGGTTCCCTTTACGCCATACAAAGCTGGAACCAAGCAGATGGTGGCTGATTTCGACTGTAAGCAGTTCCGGGACATCAAAACCAGCTGCAACGTAGATATTAAACATTATTCCAGGGCCTAAGGTAGAAGAAAGCTGTCAATTCTCTCTACTGTGACAATAACTCCCTTTGTACCTGGCATTGACATGCGTTTGGGTGATCGGACGGCTATCAGAACCATCAGAAGCAACGGCAGCCCCCTCCCTGGACTTCGCCTTTTTGGGAGCATGTCTCCTAAGCCTGCCATGGCCATGTTTACAAGCGGTACCAGCAGAGGGCAGCACACTGCAGACCTGCAGGGGTCTGAACATAGTTTCCTTCAGGGGCACCAGAGACGCTGATGAACCAGGGCGATCATCTTGACCATATGAAAATAAAGGTGTAAATGCACCCACGACACATTGAGGATGGAGTGTGATGCAGTCGCCCCAAACCACCTTCAGAGGTGGTCAGGGAAGCACTGTGACTGTGACACTGCGAGAGTAAAAGCATTTTCAGTCCACAAGCTACAACTGCATAATTGGAAATACGCATTCATGTACTGTAGCTTTACAGACAGCCACCAATATCATTCAAGGGTCCCTTTTTTATTGGAAAAATAACAGTAACATTAGCCTACTACAAGTCAGTTACAGTATTTTTCAAGGGACTTGCGCACTAGGGAGAGGGGGTTGTTGCGTGTGTAGTTGTTTGAGCTGTAAGTGAGATCGTCATCGAACCTCAGTGCGGACAGTGGAGGCGTATGTTAATGCCATGTGTAAATGTAATCCAGCTAAATCATGTCTAGATACAATCTGGATTCAAGATGAATGTTAATACCAGGCGGGTCAGTGCTACAATATGGTGTAAAATCCCTTTACAGATTATATTGTGAAGGTTCAGGAAGATGGAAAAACAGACATTTTTGCTAATTTTCTGCAGCTATGCTGATGAATGTGCAGCCTATGAAGGATTGTATTTGATGAGCTGGAATAAAGTTCTTCTACTCCATATAAAACTTATTTTTCTGTCATTGTAACTGTTGGTATAACACTGCGAAGTCATTTCCCTGACGTGTATACAGAATTAAACAGCACACAACACATACAAGTTAAAATAAATGAACCAACACATCAATTTTACAAAGGCAAAATGAATCGAGACCTTAGTGCACAAAGGTGACAGCACTGTGATACCCACATTAGTGGAGATATTTTTTTTCACACAGCTCTTAATGGTCTGGCCATAATCGTTTCACGCTACATATATATATATATATATATACACACACACACATATATACACACACATATATATATATATATACACACATATATACATATATACACACATATATATACACACACACACATATATATATACACACACACACATATATATATATACACACACACATATATATATACACACATGTATACACACACACATATATATATTAATAAATATATATATGTATGTGTGTATATATATAATATATATATATATATACACACATATACACACATTATATGTATATATACACACATACACACACACACACATATATATATATATGTGTGATATATATTATATGTGTGTGTGTGTGTATATATATATAATATTGTGTGTGTGTGGTGTGTATGTGTGTATATATATATTATATGTGTGTGTGTGTGTATGTGTGTATATATATATATGTGTGTGTGTATGTGTATATATATATATATATATATCAGGCTTTATCCAGTTGGTTGTTAGGTGGACACAGGTGCGCATCGTCAGGCAATCAAGCCCTAATCAGCTCCACCTGCAGGACTGAGACGTGCACGCGGCCTCCACAAAGCAAGGACTTATTATTGACTGCTGTTTGCAAGCCAAATTGCCCCTTGGGGACATTAAAGGTTTACTCTACTCTACTCTACTCTACATACACAAAATCAGACACACATACTTGCTCTTACACAAAATCATACACACCCACATACTCTTACACAAAATCACACATGCCCACGCTTTCTTAGACAAAATCACACACACTCACATACTCATACACAAAATCATACACACCTACACACTCTTACACAAAAATACACACACCCTCATGCTCCTACACAAAGTCACACATACCCACATACTTCTACAGAAAATCACACACACCCACATACTCTTACACAAAATCACACACCCATATATTCTTACACAAAATCACACACCCATATATTCTTACACTAAATCACAAGCACACATGCTCCTTACAGTCACACACACCCACATACTCATACAGAAAATCATACACACTTGAACAAAATCACACACTCTTACACAAAAAAAAACACACACCCACATGCTCTTGCAAACAATCACACACACCCACATACTGATACACAAAATCACACATGCCCAAATGTTCTAACACACAATCACATAAACCTACTCTTGCATAAATTCACACACACCCACACACTTACACAAAATCACACACACCTACATGGTTTTATTCATACAAACCTATACATTCTTACACAAAGCACACACACACTCTCACATAAAATCACCACACCCACACACTTTTACACAAAACACACACACACACAAAAGTATTTGCATAGCTAAGAGCAAGACAAAGTGTACAGTATAAAACAATAAATACCAAATGCTAGTGGTCCTCAGAAACATTAAGATAAACGTATTGTCCCAGAAGGTAAAATTGTCATTTGGCAAAATGTTTCACAAGTCTAAAAACAGCAGGGTACACAGAAAAATGCACAATCATACAAAAGAGAAAAGTTTACAACAGTGCAGCACAGAGCGATACACACCGCAATATCGGCAATCTAAAGTGCTTCTGTGTGCAATACAGGCGGGCTGTTGTTTGGAGTTCCGTGTGGTGTTTGGCGCCCCCAGGTGTTTAGTGCTGTAATAGAGCTCGGGATAAATGATATGTATCGATTCCGTCTGAGCTGTAGAACCCTCTTCATGTATGGGGGTATTATTGTCTCAAAAATAAATAATTATATGAAACAGATCCACAAATAAATGTAGCAGATCCAAAAATAAATGCAGCTGGTTCACATTTGTGCATTGTCTGTCGCTTACATTTATTTATGGATTTTTGGCACATTTTGGAAAAAATGCACAAATAGTTTTTTTTCCACTGAGTCGAGTCCTGCCAATCAGATTTTAAGACATCCTTTCGCCGACGCCCTCTTTACTCCAACCAATCGCAGCACGCATACACTTCAGGATTCCGTTGCGTGGCACCGAGACAACCGTGCGGTGGGAGACGATTGCTGCATCTTTTTGATCAACGAAAGATCAAACCAAAGTGAAACCACATCATCTTATATTTGTACTATCCCACATTACAAAAAAGCTCATGTAGTCAACATGGCCCTCCCATAAAGACTTGCAACACATATTTAACGAGTTAGCTTGCTTTCTGTAGGCCCTGCGCAAACTCTAGACGAGGCTGGTGTCCTTAAAGTGTTGAAAGCACGTCAGTAATCCATAGCTTGACAAACGCTAACGTTAACTAGCTAGCTTCTACTGGCTAAGTATGTCAACAAGACGTTATTTGCAGTCCTCCATTGTGGAAGGAAGTCCACATCTGATGGATGTAAAGTTACAAAATTTAAGTTTTGGAGCGGCCTAGTCAAAGTCCTGACTTGAACCCAATAGGTGCTTTTGTGTTTTGCATTTACCCAGGTTCCATTTGTCTAAAGATCTGAGACAATTCAGTGTGACAAATATGTAATAAGAGAAAATAAAGAAATAATTATTATGGCACTGTATGTGTGTGTAGTTGTGTATCTTCAGATAAGGTCAATATTTTTATATATTTTTATTTTCTGTATTAACAGCCATTTATACAGATATGTGTGTGTAAATATGAGAGAGACTGCAATGTTCATGATTTACAGGATTTACACACACAAACACACCCACAAACAAACAATGGTGTTATCATTTCTAAGCGCTTTTGTGCTGTGTGCTCTTAATGCCAGACACTTGTTTACTGTGTGTTGGAGTCCAGTGGCAGGGTTGCACGCCAGCCATTACAACAAAACAAAAGGTAACTACGGATACCTTGCTGCTGCCAAACAGGAAAACGAACGAGTCGCTGCTCACGCACCAGCGCTCGCAAGATGCTAAAAGAGGACAAGCTGCTAACATTATCAGAAGCTTCAAGCAGGCTATGTCGAAGCCTTCTGCGATAACATCGTCTAGACAGCTGTCACTTCGGGCTTCAAATG
Source organism: Anguilla rostrata (assembly GCF_018555375.3). NCBI lineage: Eukaryota > Metazoa > Chordata > Actinopteri > Anguilliformes > Anguillidae > Anguilla > Anguilla rostrata. The sequence goes on along the minus strand of NC_057945.1, from coordinate 8,293,941 downwards.
TTGAACCGTCAAGCTCACGCTCGAGACAGACCTGGTTCAGCGTCAGGGTCCGCTTGCACGATACCGGAGAGCTGTTCCTCGTTCCAAAGTGCAGCTTCAGTATGAAGATTAGAGAACTGAAGAATGTTCTGGAACTGGTCGCTGGAATACCCACAGATTTCCAGAGACTGTGCTACCTGGACAAAGGTAGATAGCGAAAGTAGACAGTAAATGTAGATATGGTAAAATGTACATTTTAGTAATATATCTGTGCGTGTGTGTGTGTGGGTGCGCGTATTTCACCAGGTGTCTTGATGGATGAAACCTCATTTCGATATAATGGCATTGTCCCTGGAAGCACACTCTCCTTGATGATCTGGCCCTATAGTGGCTGGCCAGAGCTGGTCAAAGCTGCAGCCGCAGGCAGTGTGAATACGGTGAGGGTATGGAAGCTGTGGTGGTCCAATAATCCACTTTGTCACTTTGATAAATATTTCTTATACACTGGATTGATAGGCCATTACGCAACTGTCAGCACTGAACCTTTTTTAAAAAGTACATCACAGAATTACAACAGTGTGACAGAAATCAAAGTAACTAGCATGAGCTAGCTGTTCATTAAAAACATGCATCTATTGAAACACAAGAACTTCACAATTACTGGCTTAAATATACTATTGCAGCTCAGGTATCAGTATCAGGTGATCAATCCCTTTATTTAGCCTAAACTGGCTAATGACAGATCACAAACTGAAAAGTCACCTTATGGAGATTTCTAATATCTAAAAGTAAATTGCAGGACATATTATCAGAATTATTACCTCATAGTTTAGGATTTAAAAAAATGTATTTGTCAAAGATGTTGCATTTATAAATGGCCAAACACTGTTATTTGAACATCTTTGTCATAAAATATGTTGAGCTGTTGTTTTCTTGGTGTAGAGTGTGGCGTCCACCTGTCCTTCCTCCCACAGCTGAAGAGTGTGGTGTTCAAACAAGCCCCCTTCTCTTCTTCTAAGTCCAATGAGGCTGGCAGTTTGGCAGCATCCTGGCTCTCCCACCGCCTCTTCTCCGCCCTCTTCATAAGTGTTCACCGAGGACACCTGCCTGCCGTCCGCTTCCTGTTACAGAACGGTACACCTTCCTGCTGCCCACTTCCTGTTACAGTTCGTACACCTTCCTGCCATCCACTTCCTGTTACAGAACGGTACACCTTCCTGCCGTCCGCTTCCTGTTACAGAACGGTACACCTTCCTGACGTCCGCTTCCTCTTATAGAACGGTACACCTTCCTGACGTCCACTTCCTGTTATAGAACGGTACACCTTCCTGCCGTCCACTTCCCGTTACAAAACGGTACACCTTCCTGCCGTCCACTTCCTGTTATAGAATGGTATACCTTCCTGCCGTCCGCTTCCCGTTACAAAATGGTACACCTTCCTGCCGTCTACTTCTCGTTACAAAATGGTACACCTTCCTGCCGTCTACTTCTCGTTACAAAATGATACACCTTCCTGACGCCCACTTCCTGTTACAAAACGATACACCTTCCTGACGTCCACTTCCTGTTATAGAATGGTACACCTTCCTGCCGTCCGCTTCCCGTTACCAAATAGTACACCTTCCTGCCGTCCACTTCCTGTTACAGAACGGTATATCTTCCCATTGCGCCCCAATACTTCAAAAATCTATCCTCCTTTCCTCCACTACCACCTCGTCTCTGTGCCCAGGAAACCTATCTTTGAGTCCTCAAAACACCTTCAGTGTCCCAATATTGGAGGAGATGAGCAAACGTACAGAACTGTGTTAGCGAAGCGGCTTCAAAAATGTCTCCTCCCCTCCTTTCCTCCACATACTTCCAGGTAGGAGACAATTGATAGTGGGGGAGTTGAGGAAAGAGGGGTGGAGAAAGTATTAGAAGAATTATAGAAGTATTGATACCAAAATTAGGTCAGGTTACAAGAAACAATACTGGTTGGTGGTATCTACCCTAAAAAAAATCGTTGGACATGTTATTGCATTGGCTAGGACAAACTGATTAATTTCACATATACTTAATTGCGTAGAACCTGTCAATAATACTATTAAGCTAATGCAAAAATGTATTTTTTTGTTTACTTTCTAATATTGCGTACAACTACTAGTAGATTTTTTTTTTTTAGTGTAGTAGAGTTTGATATCTTGTGTTGGGCAGAGCGACTAGCTTAACTAGCCTACATTTTAATAAGAATTCCTAAGAAGTTTGGGGCTTTATCGTGTGCACATGTGAAGTTGTTTGTGAATTCTGTCTGTTAACATGAGGTCAGAGGGTACAGAACTGAATGTTTTTAAGGGCTGAGAGTCTGTGGTGATTGTGGTTATTTCTGTAGGAACCCTGAAAAGCACCAAACTCTTGGTGCTGTATAGGTATGGGACATGCATTCTTCATATTTAATTTAGCTTTTCTCTCTTTTTTGCTGTTGGGCATTTTTAACATCATGGTAATATTGACCAAGAGCAGATGTTCAGACTAAGGTGAAGACTGATGGTAATTTTGTCCTGGTAGGTGCGGATGTTCAGGCCCAGACCCCTAGGGGGCGTGCGGCGCTACACGCGGCGGCATCGCGGGGCCAGGCTGACTGCATGCGGGAGTTGCTGGCCAAGGGGGCGGAGCTGCACCTGCAGGACAGGGAGGGGCTGACGGCCATAGGCGTGGCCAAGCGTCTGGGACAGGGGCGGAGTGTCGGCCTGCTTTTCCTGTGGGACTGGCAGCAGAGGGCTAAGGGCCTGGGGGCCACGCCCCCCCTGCAGGAGGGAGAGCTCTTTGCCCATCAGTGTTTCGATTCCTGCCTGAAAACTTGGCTGTGTGGGCCTGAGGCTCAGCAGTACAGAGCTGACCTGCAGGAGAGGGGCCGCCCCAGGGGCCCTGCAGGGGAGGGGCAGCTCCAGGGGGCCCTGCAGGGGAGGGGCAGCTCCAGGGGCCCTGCAGGGGAGGGGCAGCTCCAGGAGCCCTGCAGGGGAGGGGCAGCTCCAAGGGCCCTGCAGGGGAGGGGCAGCTCCAGGAGCCCTGCAGCAGAGGGGCAGCTCCAGGGGCTCTCTCCCAGGGCTCCTCTGAACATGGACCCAAGAGGATCCCAGAGAACCTTGATGACAAGGACAGCGAAGAGTTCTGACTGCAAGAAGAGGATACAGCAAAGCCCCCAAACAGGAGTTCATATAGTTGAAAATGTGACTTTATAACAGAATGTAATTACTTACAAGCCATTTAACTATTTTGCCTCCGCAGTGGAGTCATGGGACAGGCATCACATCTGCTGACTGAGACGAGTGCAATTGTACCTTTAGCATATCTCTAAAAAACAAGGAAATGGAGAATGAACATCATTGGCTACAATGCCATTGTTGAAGTCCTTAGCCAGCACGGAGGAAGTATCACATATGTGTATGTCCATTACCATGCCTAGTACCATTGACCACTCACAATTTTCTGTTGTTTATCCCCCTCCCCCCCATTCTCAATTTCTCAGTCCCATTAAAAAGTTTTTCGGCATGGCGGTGGAAGGTCTTTGACCGCATTCCCCAAATGCGATTGCCCCTTCTACAACTAATGGAGAAGGCGTGTGGCGATATAGCTGTAGACACATACCAGGGCTGGATCCATCATGCCAGGCGATGCCTCCCCTGCTGCTTGACCAGGGAGAACATTGCCTGTGATGTTAACCAGGTCCTGTGGCTAGGCAGAACCTGAAGACAGGATGCAGCCCAGCCTATTTTTCTATTGTGTTCTGCATGAAGAACACTTTACGTACCCAACTGCGTTTGCTGAAATGCATACAGGATTTTGGAAAGATTTTGCTGTGTGGTATTTCTGTTTTTATATATAATAATACTGCAATCTTTTACTGTAGCCTGTTGAGTATAATATTAGTACAACAGACTACTGAGCTAAAAATGTGACTATTCTCATATCCTGCACCCTCACTTGGGACAGAAGACACTGGAACATGTGGTCGACTAATTCCACTGGCCTGGGCTCCATTGTGATGTTCAGCACTTCTGCTGTGCTTGCACTATGTATCAGCAGACCTTAAAAATTCCGTCTAAAGAACTGTTAAGGTTGATATTCTGGGTTCAGTATTCAGAGTGCTGGCCCACTAAAAGGGTAACTGAAAGTGACCCCTAAATAGTGATTCTTAAAACTAGGTTGGGGATGGTCCCTTCTGAGGAGTTTGCTTTGGAAGAATACCACATCATCTTCCAAACTTTGCCCCAGCAAGTTGTGGTATACAGCAGTGGTGAGAGAGGCCCTAGCCATTAAGTGGGCTCTCCCCTCCCTCCAGTACTACCTGCTGGTATTGAGGTGTACCCTGGTGCTGGACCATGATCCTTAGCAGTGGATGGAAAAAGGACAACACCAGGGTAACTCGCAAGTTCCTCTCACTGCAGGCTTTCAGGTGGTGCATTGTCCAGGGGCCCAACATGGTAATACTCATGCACCCTCCCGAATTCGCTATTGACCCGCTGGACGGAAAGGTGAAGGGGGGAACTGTGTGCAGGGATAAAAATCTCCATCCTAGTCCACATACACCTGCTGTCCTGGTTCCACAGCAGAGGAGTTCAGCACCATGGCCAACATCAGTGGGACTAGGGGAAAATTCAGCACCCCTGCTCCCAACTCAAGCCTCGACAGCTCCAAGAGAGGCCAATTATTGAATCGGGCAGGCGGATATCTGGAAGCAAGAAGAGCAACTGAAGCACATTCAGATAATTAGCTGCCTTCCTACAAAAGGCCAGTTTCCCTTCAGTATCCCAGAGAGGCAGTACATTGAACACCCATGTATACACTACACACACTTAACACTAATACACAGTACACGGTACACAGTACACACCTATAAAACCAATAGATACAACAGTGCGCTACACACGTAAGACCAATACACACACTACACACACCTAACACCAATACACACACCAGTACACTACACACACCTGACATCAACACACGCTACACACACCTAACATCAATACAAACAAACCTATACATGACACACACCTAACACCAATACATACAACACACACCTAACGCCAATAACACAAACTTTTACCTAACACCGATACAGATGGTATACCCACGCTGGGGCTCACCAGTGTTACCTGGTTGTGAGACAGCCACAGTAATCTAGGTCAAATCTAGGTCCAGAAATGAATACACATAACACTAGCTAATAAAAAATACATTAGTCAAGCATCTAAGTTAGTTTGGAAATTTTTGTATCTTGCTTCTCAGTAGAATTAGAATGTAACAGAACAGAACATTTAAAGCCATTTTTCTCACTTTGTCCTTTTTTTTGCATGGACAATGCATGTAAACTCTGTTACTGAGTGTGAGAGAGACGGAGAGAGAGGGCTTTGAATGTGGACCCAGCTCAAATTATATTGTTAAATAAAAAGATAAAACATTCTAACTAAGTATTGTTTTGTCATGGTAATTGAGTTAATTTAGCAGAAGAGTAGCAGAATGCAATATGTAACTTTTCTTGAGTATCAATTTTGGTTATATAGTTCTCTATTCTTGAAGACAGAACTTCTAGATGGACAATGTGCTATTTTAATTGTTCTCACCCCACCATAACTCAAAATACAGGCCTATTTTGCTTCAATATTTACAAACAATACAAGGGTTAACAAACCTTTTATGGTTTTAAAGTACATCTAAAACTACTTTTCAGCTCCTCTTGCAAACTGCTATTCCTTGTATCAAGAGCTTGTCAGAGCTAAAAGATAGATTTAGATATTTAAAAAAAACCTTTAAGAAGTCTCAAGAGGTTATGTTTTCATAGTTTAGCCTTTGCTAAACGCCCCCCCACCCCCTTCAGACACCCACCACCACACCAAGAGATCAATTCCGCAGGAAAAACTGGACAGTGTTGCCGAGGTCAATCTGCTTCTCTAGCGGACCGAATATCACAGAGACAAATAAACCTAGAGAGCAGTGCATTATGTTAAAAGCTGCCATGCTTCATTTCCAAGCGTTACACTGCTGTGTCAAATTCATATTGTTTGAGAGCTGCCGCAGGCTTCCCCTGTTAAATACTGCATCATAAGAAAAAATGATTGCCTTGCTGACAGATAGGCCTAAACAGTGCAGCGACAGGATGTCAAATTCACACAAAACAAGAAGAAAAAAAAAACCGTTTTCAATTCGTCATGTAGGCAGAAGATACGTACAAGCATTCCTAAAATACTACACAACCAGTTTAACTTTGAATGAAGCCAAAAGGGCTTTAGCGACCAACCCTAAAAGGGGCAGGGTTACGCACATATTAAAGACATCCACGACCCAGCATCCTTACCCAGTCCCTGAGGCATCCCACAGAGAGAAGAGTGGCTTTAGAGAGAAGACACTGACTCTCCAGCACTGCTGCCCCAAGATGACCTCTGGTGAGTGAACTACGGCTACATCCAGCTTCCAGACAAAGTTCTGTATGAAAGCACTGCATTTCAAAAAAGCCTTTTCAAAAACTGTTAAAATTAAATGCATTATTACCATTATGACAGATTTCAAATAATAATACTATAATTTATTATTGTTATTATTGTTGTTGTTGTTAACCTGTTACCATTCATATAAGAATTATTCTTGTCACCATATCAGTACTGCACTCTAAAAACACTGCTTTGGCCGTTGTTAGTCAACTTATATTGACATTACTCGTTTTTTAACCTTTTTTCATAAGATGCCTTTGATTCTATTTCCTGCTGAAATAAACAGGCTGGATTTGTCAGAAAGCCTTTCTACTGGAAAGCATCCAAAGCATTCTTCCTTGTGTTCACACAGTCAGGCTTAGTTACCTGAATGCACCTCAAAAACATTTTTAAGCTAGCATTAGCTAGCTAGCTAATTCTGTCATTATGAAGTTGGAGCTTATGTTGCACATACGATCTCTTATATTCAAATTGGGTTTTTTCCTGCAATAATGAATAAATACTGATAAAGGATTGTCAGTGGCTTGTCAGCTGTAATGTAGGATTTTTTTAAGTGCCACTAAAATACTAATACATAAATTGATGCAATTACTATAATAAAAGTAATTTAATACATTTGAATACATTACACCTGCACACAATAAGCTAGCTGAATACACATGCTATTATAATTATACTATTACTGAAAATACAAAGTTAAAATACATAAATACATTCACTTAACCCCGGTTATCTCCTGTGGAGATTCTAGGTCATCCTTGTACGACCACCACCTGACCCTTTTCTGGGCCATCTTGTCTAGCTTTGTCCAGGTGTATCCCCAGTATTTCTGTTTCTGTTGAACTTATCCAGTTGTTCCTTGATGTACCTCTGTTCCCTTTTCCCTGGGGATTCCAGGTCAAGGACTATCTGGTGATGTTGCTTCTGTCAGTGAAGTGAGGATTAAATCAAATATGTTGGATTTTCTGAATCCTGCTATTTTAACCACTGAACCCCTCGTTTGATGTCCAGCAGTCTGAATACCGAACACAACTGCAGCAACTGTAGCAAAACCACTCACTTATCCAACAGTGTAAACTAAATGTATTCAATTTAATTTGTTAATTATCATTGAATATATCAATAATTAATTAAATCACCAAATTTGTTTATATGCAGAGTAATTGTTGGATCAACCCTTATCAAATGTCCAACTCACTACCAGATTAAAATAAAGAAATGTATTAAGCTACAACAGCTATTCATGGTTGCGTTAGCTAGCTAGCTAACGTAGTTAGCGTACGTTAGCTGTACGAACGTTACTGAGCTGGCATCACAAATAATTTTATTTTGCCGACGTTACACTTCTAAGTCTAATTTTAGCTCGCTAATAGCCTAATTTTAGTTAATCACAATTAGCTGCATCATGTATAGCCAGTATCATCAACCCTGTGCTGCCCTGCACAAACCTGAAGCTAGCTGCTCTGCACTCTCCGGCTGAGCTGCTGACTGGCTCTCAACATCCGCTGCAACAAATAACAAATATTTATAAGTGTCTGACATAACTATAGAAACAAAAGGAGATGATATGTGGCTACATGTCAAATATATGTCTTTTATGATTATTATTGGTTATTTCTAAATAATGTGTAGTTGCACGAGACCGCTAAGAGGATACAATGGGAAGCTCCGGCCCCTCCCTCAGCCTTGTAAAATTGAGCAACTCATCCATAGACATATGTCTATGAACCAAGCGGCCAAAACCAGACTTCGTTTTTGAAGCTCATTTCCTGGTGTTGTAGTTCCTGGTTGCTCACTAGCGCCACTACGGATGGCTCCAGTATAGGTGTTTTCATATCCGGTTTCCATGTAAGTCTACGGTACAAATGCAATAAAAATACAAAGCCACTAATTTTTTCTCACAAGAACAAATAGTCATAATAGGTGTATTTTATTCGTCTTATGACTGTCCATGGGTCTATTTTATGATTTATTGCATCATTTGGGCACAGGGCCAATATTTGTTCTGGACCAATGAGGTACAGCTTGCGTCACTTCCGGATTACTTCGGAGTACTATGCTACAGTAGGGGCCACAGTCTATGGTCACTGGGGTGGGCGGTGGCGCTTCTTGGCCTTGCCATTGCGGCTCCGGCTACGGTCCGCCTGTGCTAAGTCTGAAAATGCAGGCATCCCATTTCGTGGTGATTTCATTATGGCGTGTGCTATTTACAGCTGCACTAGACGACCATAAAATAATCCTCCTCTTAAGTTTTTCGGTAGCCGAGTCATTTTTACTATTTCCTTTAGCCTACTTAACCAAATAATTACTCGGCAGAAAGCGTAATCAGCCTGCTATATTTGGTAAACCAGCAGTAGCCTGTGCTAAAACAGTTCGCAACTTCGGCTACCAAGCCGTTTGACTAGCTAGCTAACCTTAACCGGCAAACATTCAATCTGTCAAACGTGTTTGGCGGCTTGTCAGTCGTGTACATTCCGTAAATGTCTACCTGGGCCATGCTTCAAGCATGTGACAAAGCTACTATAATCCCGATTTTGGGATAAACGCTTTTTCAGTTTCACAAAGCGAATTAAGAGTCTCAAGGTTCATTTGCTGAAATCACACACACAGAATTTAACGAAATTAACCATCTTGGCATTTAGAAAGGAATATGTTTTTAGCATTTAAGAGACCGACAAGCTAGGCATTTAAGACAGTGGTTCTCAGAATCGGTTCTGGGGGCTCCTTGCGTATATTGGCTTTTCTCCATTGGTTTTGATGATTTACAAGAAAAAAACGATAGCCTAATAATAATTAGAAATTCAACGTAGGCTACATTATTTTTGTCTTCATGCACCAGGTGGAAAACTTGCTGTACAAAGTGCGTTGTCATATTTACACGCCTGCAGATCAGTTATTAAAATACTTGGTAGATTTGTTAATAACCGCTGACAGTGTTAATTTTTATTCGGTAGAAAGTGATTTGCGAACGATCGGTCAGCTAGCGTCACCCAGCAAGTGAACACCACAAACGGCGATGGAGTAGCTAGTAGTAGCAGTTACTGGCTCATTAACTGACTGGCGAAAACCTACGACGATAACTTGCTCGGTTAACAGCAGATCTACCAGACAGTTATACGAAAATTAGCCTAGTCAAATCACCAGTAGCCTACACATCTCCGATTGATTGACCATCAGTGTAGTCAATGTTCTTCCCCTGTGGTTCATATTGCTAATGCGTGAGCTAACCACGGATAGCCTACCTAGCTCACTGGCAAGCTGATATGCTAGTTAAGCATATTCGTTTTGCTGAGAAACATGAATTGAAGATAACTGAACATAGCCTAATTGTATTTTTAATGTCATACATATAACGTGATTACATGACAGTACAGTCACGGATGGAAATTAAACTCCGTAAACATCTGATAATATATTTTAAAACATAACGGCAGACAGTCAGCTAGCCTCGTTCAGGTTGATGGGCTTTTCCGCACCGGACTGTCAATCAAATTGTAAAAATCACAGAGCGGCTTTTAAACTCTGTGGTTTTGGCTCCAACTCCAAAATGGCCGCGCCCGCCATTGAGCTTCAAAACGTATTTTCGGAGACCCACGGAGAGTCAATGGGTGACGTCACAGTAGCTTTGTCCATATTTTTTACAGTCTCTGCTATGAACCCATCAACCGAGTTGCTCGGTGTGAACGCCCTGTTATTCCCTCAAATTATAAATTGCCTCCTAGAATTTTGATGCCCTCAAATTACCAATTAGTTACATCAAATTAGTTATTCTTACAGTCAAATTACTGAATTTGTTCTCCCACATTATCAATGTGCCCTCAAATTACTAAATGGTGTTCTCAAATTACTAATTTTCTTCCCCTGAATTAGTCATTTGGCCATCAGATTACTTCCTTTGTTCCCACAAAATGGTAATTATATAAGTGTGTTACATTTTCTCAGATATTGGTTCCAATTTCCTCCCTTTTCCTCTCTTTGGTCTCTTGACACTGCATGCTCGGAACACTGCACAATACCAAACATGAGGTGCTGCCATAACCAGAGAGATGGAAATGGAAGGCATTATTTAAGAATAGCTAAATTTAAACAAGGGAACAAATTATTAATTTTTGGCCAAATATGCGTAATTCCAGAGTTGTGGACACAAATGACTAATTTAATGACGTGTGGGATTGTGCGTTGTAGAGTGATCTATGGCACTGACCATAAGTTGATTTGTGTTTGTCAGACAGATCTGTGGCTCTAATAATGAGTTGTATTCTGTGTTTTAGATCTCTCCAAAGTGGATCTCCTCTGTGAGAAGAACAATGAGGCCCACAAGACAAAAAAAATGTCTACAGAGCGATTGATCGTCAGGCGAGGGCAGACCTTCCTGCTTACTCTCCACTCCAGCAGTGCCCGAAGCCTCAAGCCTGACTCCTTGGAACTCACCGTCCAAACAGGTGTGCAATCACTCTCTGCTCTTTAGTGATGAGCAAGAAATGGTGCTATTGATGGTATCTACTCTGCTGTGTGCCATTAGCCCCTTCATAAAGGAACTTACGGTCACGGCCTTAGTCCCTGATGGTTTCTGGAAGTGTGGTTTGTTAGGGAGATGTAAGGCTGATGCTCATCCGTGGAGGGAATGGTTACTGACGATGTGTCATGTACAGACTCACAGAAAAGACACTCAGGTATAAACAGGTCTCTTTTTAAATGTAGTTGTATTTGAGATGTTGATGGCAAAGTCAGAAATACTACACTGACTAGCTGTATAGTTATCTGTAATCTGGACCGGGGATGTAAAATATATTAGCACAGTGGATAGAGGATCATTAACTCTGAGAAAAAACAAGGGCTTCCAGCTCACCGGATCACTGAAGTTAATCAGCTGGACAGACAGCACATGCTTAATTATCTGGAGAACAATTACAAATAGTTTTATACTATTTTGTAGACTCATTGACACGGAAAAGTGTAATGAATTATTTTTTCACCCAGAAAAGAGGATAAATATCCTTGGAATGTTACTTGTTCAAGTTGCAACAAGTTGCCACTGTGTTGCCACATGCCCATACTTACATTCCAAACATTTTAAAACTGTTATTGACAGGTATCCTCCCTGATGTTGTTTCATGAGTAAATGATAACCATCACATGTTGTTACCATTAAGTGAGCAGGCGTCATTCCGTTTTTCCATTTGTTTGGAACACTAGAAGAATCGAAGTTTGGGAAATTCTCACCATAAGCCAATCGCACAACTGACTGAAAATAGGGGGAAAAAAATAAATCAAACTAATATTGTGCTTTTATGATCCAGGACCCAAGCCCTCGGAAGATTTAGGGACCAAGTGTGTGTTTGGTGTCTCACGGAAAAGTCTGGCAAATAAGTCCTGGGATGCTAAGGTCCAGGAGACTTCCGCTACATCAGTCACCCTGGCCATCACTAGCCCGGCGGATGCCAGCATTGGGGAGTACACCCTCTCTGTGACGACGAACCCCAATATGACCGTGGGCCACAGGGCTGGGGCCTTTGTCCTCCTGTTTAACCCTTGGTGTGCAGGTGAGTGTGCTGTCTCTCTGTGCAAAGAATTTTCCAGAAACACGTCAGGGATAAACAACTCTGCTTATTTCTATACCCAGCTACCTCACTTTAATTTTCGAAATGGCTTTAAACACCAATGTAGTTTCAGAAGTTGGCATGAAATCCTGAAGCAGGCACTAACGTGCAATTGTGCACTCATTTAAGCTGTGCTCTGTATATAACCCCATTAAACTGGCACTGTGTGTATAAGCTCTCATTAATGCTGTGTTGTGTGTATAAGCTCTCATTAATGCTGTGCTGTGTGTATAACCCCCTATTGAACTGGCACTGGGTGTATAAGCTCTCATTAAAGATGTGCTGTGTGTATAAGAACTCATTAAAGCCACACTGTGTATAAACACTCATTACAACTGTGCACTGTGTTTAAGCGCTTATTAATTCTGTGCTGTGTGTATAAGCACTCATTAAAGTGGCACTCAGTGTATAAGCGCTCATTTAAGCTGTGCTGTGTGTATAACGTCTGCACTCGCAGAATGAGAACACAAGTATTCCAGTGCCATATATTTTAATGAAAAGAAGCAGTTCGTTTTCACTGCAAACAAAACATGAAAGCTTTTAGCTGACCTTGTATGCAGACACTCGCTCTCAACTCGCTTAGCTTGCCAGTACTCCAGCAAAGCCTGCTACCAAGCACATTTTCAGTATCACACTCCTTTTCTCTAACAGAAATTAAGTATCCAATTAGCCAAGGGATGTAGGTTGTAGGGATGTGAAAAATTAATTGATCTCTAGTAATATTTTCAGAATACGAAAACTGTTATTTCCTCACTCTTCCCTACTGCTATGCTGGCGCATTTCATCATAGACGGCAACAGTGACAGCTTCATAGAAGCAAATAAAGTATTCTGAAACCACAAATTACAAGGCTCCACATCATCAGCAAACAATCAATGTGCAGCTTTTCATTACTTCTTAAAACATATTGTATTAGGGGCGAACAGGCAGATTTGAGTACCAAATACAACAAATATGACCTTATCTGTCCTCGGCTGGTCGGCCTCTTGGGACGCACCAAAACAATCGCGCCCATGGGGTTTTTTCTCATCGTGCTTGACATTGGCTGCAGGTTGTCTTTGGTAGGCTACCGATGCCAGACTTTCTGTCAAAAAAGAGTTAACTTGTGAAATTTTGAGTGCCATTTTAAAATTGTGGTTAAATCGGATTTTTAAATTTCGTAAGTCAGAAGACAGATCACAACAGAAACCCCTGCCGGCGGTGGCATGAGAAAGGTTCAGTTGAGGAAATTTTGTCGATGTGAAAAGGGAGGCCTTATGGGACATGGAGTTTTAGACTATTTTGGCGATCTAAAAACACAAAACAGGACATTTTAATCATTGAAATTTCCTCATTCATTGCAATATAGTTAAACCCTGAAACACATACTTCAAACTCAGACTTAAATGCTAAATAGTCTGCTTATATTTAGCTTTCACCGCTTTATTTAATAGGGAGGAGTATAACGGAAGTATCGTTTCGGAAAATTCCGCTTTGCCTGCATATAAGCCCTCATTAAAGCTGTGTTGTGTGTATAAGCCCTTATTAAAGCTGTGTTGTGTGTATAAGCCCTTATTAAAGCTGTGTTGTGTGTATAAGCCCTTATTAAAGCTGTGTTGTGTGTATAAGCCCTTATTAAAGCTGTGTTGTGTGTATAAGCCCTTATTAAAGCTGTGTTGTGTGTATAAGCGCTTATTAGAGTGGCACAGTGTGTATAAGTGTTCATTAAAGCCATGCAGTGTGTACAAGTGCATATTAACGCCATTCTGTGTGCATTCACAGAGGACTGGGTGCACTTGGCCGATGAAAAGGAAAGGCAGGAGTATGTGATGAATGAACATGGCCTGATATTCAGAGGAGCAAGTGACTACATTCATGAGTTGGCCTGGGATTTTGGACAGGTAATGGAGCCTGAATACATAAGACTTCCTGCATTGACACCAGCACAGATGTGACCATGCCTGCTGACATATCAAAACACCTGTAGTTCTTAAAGGGCTGCTGGGTAGCTCATTCAGGTAAGGCACCATGCTGTAGTGCATGGATGAACCCCATGGATCTGGATCGAATCCAGACTCTGCCAGTGCCGCCTGGGGCAAAACTGGAGAACTGTGGATGCCCACACTCTGCTGATTCGGCAGTGGGGTTTGTGCATGAACTTTGGGTGCCAAATTTATGAATAAAAAGAGTTGTTGTTTGGAAGATACCTTCCCAAATCACTTTGCTTTGAAGCAATCACAGACTGGCCTGACAGCTCTTGCATATGTCACATTATAGATTTATATAACAGCCTATAACATCCCTTCAGAAGCCAGTAAATATGTGTCCACTGTACTCTGTGATGAGAGATCTTTCTGATGCTTTCAGTTTGAAGCTGACATCCTTGACATCTGCTTAAAAATGCTGGACCTCAACCCCAAATGTAAGAAGAACGCAGCCGAGGATTTCTCTGCACGCTGCAACCCCATCTATGTCAGCAGAGTGGTCAGCGCTATGGTATATCCATCCCTACACCCCAACACACACCCCAATACAACCTACACATACACTTCTACACCCTAACACACACTCCAATACAACCTACACACACACCCCTACACCCTAACACACACCCCAATACAACCTACACACACACCCCTCTGCACCCTAACACACACCCCAATACGATCAACACACGCAACCCTCTGTACTCTAACACATACCACCCTCACACACAACCCTACACACACCCCTCTACACCCTAACACACACCCCAATACAACCTACACACACACCCCTCTGCACCCTAACACACAAACCAATACAACCTATACACACACCCCTACACCCTAACACACACCCCTTTACAACCTACACACACACCCCTCTGCACCCTAACACACACACCCCAATACAACCTATACACACACCCCTACACCCTAACACACACCCCAAAACAACCTACACACACACCCCTACACCCTACACACCTCCCAACAGCCTAACACACCATCCGCATACACAACCCTACACACACCCCTCTACACCATAACATACCCCCCTATACCCTTACAACCACCCCTCTATACCCTAAAGCCTGATTTATACTTTGTCGTACAACCCTTTTGAAAAGTGTCGTGTGAAAAAATGAAAGCGTCACACCTGTTAAGTTCATTTGTTGCACGCCATAAATTTTGCCACAAAATGGCTCACTCAAGGGAACAGAGCAAGGGAAGTGAATGTATTAAACTGTAACTGAATCCAGCCTATAAGAGAGTGTTTTTATAGGTCTTGGCATTGGTGAGTGCGACAAGTAAAGCTGCGGGAGTCGGTTGGTGTGGATTTTAGAAAATCGGGCCTGTGCAGACTTCTGAGATCTCTCCAGGTCTTACAGTCTGGGTTTAGAGACTTGCAAAGACCTCCCAGTCTCTGTGTGTATGAATATGAATGTGAAATAAAGCCACTTGCTTCTCTTCGTCAGATCAACAGTAATGATGACAGAGGCGTGCTAGAGGGCAATTGGAGCAATTCCTTTTGGGGCGGAGTGTCTCCATCGCACTGGAACGGCAGCGTGGACATCCTGAGGAAGTGGAAGGAGTCTGACTACCACCCCGTCAAATATGGCCAGTGCTGGGTGTTCGGTGGGGTCATGTGCACAGGTGAGGGAAGCTGTCAACATGCTGTCAACATACTTTCAACATGCTCTTAACATACTCTCAACATGCTCTTAACATACTCTCAACATGCACTTAACATACTCTCAACATGCTCTTAACAAACTCTCAACATGCTCTTAACAAACTCTCAACATGCTTCTAACTTGCTCTCAAACTCAAGGACATGATGCTCCACTGGCCCAGTCACTCTACAGAAATACACAGAAAATGCTGCCATTTTAAATACAGTGATAACCCTGCCATTTCAATTACACGAATAATGCTGCCATTTTAAATACACTGGTAACCCGGTCATTTTAAATATGCTGTTAATGATAACCCTGTCATTTTAACTGGTCAGACTGTAACTTTTACCTCTCAATCTATTTTCTATATGGATTTTATTTTTTTAAGTCCTGAGGTGCTTGGGAATCCCCTGTCGTGTGGTCACAAATTTCTTGTCTGCTCATGATACGCATGGAAATCTGTTGATCGATGAATACTACTCTGACCATGGTGTGCAACCCAAGGAGAGCGAAGACAGTATATGGTGAGTTCCACAATTTCCTGCCAGGTTATCAATCGCAAATCCTGTCCACATTCAACTAACTTGTTTCTCATACACAAGTTTGAATGAATCGCTTGGCCTTGGCTGTGAGGAACTCCTCTCAGTTCTGAGATTATGCACTTAACAGGAAACTTAACTTAGAATATTGGGACAGGCATTATCAGGATTTTATCGATTCGATACCACTATTGATACAGCTTTAACAATCAAATGCTTTATTGATATTGTTCAATACGTTTTGATATTTGGAGGAAAAAAGACAATTTTTCAGAACAGAACATAGCAAGTGTACAATTTTCAGCAGCAATATTGTAAATATTGTAAAAAGCAAAATATAATGTATACCAACAAAGAATAAATATCAATAAAATAAATAATATGCTTTACAACAAAAAGCATAAAAGAAATTCAGCAGCATACAGCAGTAAACGAAGGCAACGATCATGGGACCAGATTACATTAATATTACAGGGAAGGGCCATACGCCAGGAGGTACCTTATACATGGGAGCGACAAAGGAAGGCTTTTGTTTGCTCCTCGTAGCTACGTGGTATCACCATCACACACGCTAATTTAAAGGCATACTATGCAGGAGTTTTTTTAACCTGTGTCAGTTTCAGCTCATTAGCCATTTTGTTTAAATATGCAATTCTACAGGAAATCAGGAAGGGGGCAAATACTTTTTCACAGCACTGTATGTCTAACCTAAGATAGAGGAGGAGGAGGAGGAGGATGGTCCAGCTGCAGGGGGAATTTGAGAGGTTTCACATTTCTGCTTCAAATGGTGAACCTCAGAACGGTGCTTTAACATCCTCTTATGTTTTCACTTTTGTGAAATTTAGCCAAGGCTGGGACCACTTTGGGTGCCCATCCCCACAGTAATACCTGCCATACATGTACCTATTATTATTATGTAGGATTATTAAATATTCCAACTGATCTACTGTCTGTTACATGCCAGAAATAGAAATTGCTTTGGTCTTTAAATGAAGACTCAAAAATAACTTTTTAGCCTCTCATTAACCCTTTAAGATGTAAGATTGCAAATATGTGATTAGAATGTTCTTCACTGAACATTCTACTGCTGATGTAACAATCACTACTAAAAGCAATGGAGTTCTAGAGCACTGACTTAGAATTTTGAAAAAAAACATTCCAAAAACGTACTCTTCAATGGGTTAAACTCCTGCCCACTATGTTCCAAATCTATATCCAACTTGAGTTTGTTGGTATAAATGCCATTTTAGATGAAAGAGGATTGATTGATTGATTAATTGATTAATTGAACCCTCTTGATCTGATCTCTGGTCTGTATGCACACAGGAACTATCATGTGTGGGTAGAAGGTTGGATGAGACGTCCTGATCTCCCTGGAAAACCACTTTATGATGGCTGGCAGGTTCTGGACCCCACCCCTCAGGAGCTGAGTGAAGGTACGGTCCATTTCCCATCCTGCACTGTCTAGAAATCAGTACATTCAGAACTTGGGCTCCAAACATGCTGCAGATACAGAGTCATGTTAACGTATTACCAGATCCAGTAGGTCCTTAGCTATGCTAATGGATCAACAGACTCAGTAGGTATTTAGCTAGGCTAACGTCTTACCAGACCCAGTAGGTCCTTAGCTATGCTAATGCCTTACCAGACCCAGTAGGTACTTAGCAGACCACTATGTGCGTAGCTAGGCTAATGCATTACCAGCCCAAACCTGTCTGAATATGGTGGCTGTGCAGCCACTCACACTGTATATGCCAGGGATACACTGGCTCAGTCCCCCTATCTCTGTACCCCAGGGGTACACTGGCTCAGTCCCTCTCTCTCTCTGTGTACCCCAGGGGTACACTGGCTCAGTCCCTCTCTCTTTCTCCCTGTACCCCAGGGGTACACTGGCTCAGTCCCTCTCTCTTTCTCTCTGTACCCCAGGGGTACACTGGCTCAGTCCCTCTCTCTTTCTCCCTGTACCCCAGGGGTACACTGCTGTGGCCCAGCTCCAGTGAAGGCTATATGTGAAGGACACACAGAGCTGAAGTACGACCTGCCTTTCGTCTTCGCCGAGGTCAATGCGGACCGGGTCACTTGGCTAATCATGGCCGACGGGTCACAGAAGAGGATCATGACGGAAACAAAGTTAGTGGGTCAGAACATCAGCACTAAATCAGTGGGCAGTGACAAACGACTTGACATCACTGCAAAATACAAGTATCCGGAAGGTAAGCCAGAGGAAATGGGATTCCTCACTGTGGATTTACTGTCATTCTGCATGAAAAGGATCCTCCTGTCAATTATCAGTATTTGAATGATATAATGATAAGAATGATTCACCTGTCACCTCTGTGTCACGTATGATACATTAGCCCATAACAAAGGAAATGTACAGATCCCCCCTGCAAAAGAAACAATGTCAGCTTTCTGAAACATCTCCTTTGTTGAGTTTTGCCTCTTTTCAAAACAACATTGACAAAACGCCCCGGAACACTGGCGTGCTTTGGTTGCGACTTTGTGCGGATATGCAGAGTTGGCATACTTCGTAGAAAGCACAAATTAAGCTCTGTGGATGTTCGTAAGCAGCCGGGGCATTATATTTCGAAAGAGACATCGTTCAGTTTTTGTAATGTAATTTTTGCTGCCTGGACGCCACAAAAGCTAGCGACCCGTGAAGGTCCCTTGTGCCAGGGTGAGCTGCAGTAGATTTCTAGAAAACTCATAAAATCTCAGAGAAACTATAATTAGTAATAGTACTCTGAATACTGTTTCACCTGATCGCAGACTATTGTACAAAGAAAGCATAACAGCGTTTGAGATAAGTTTGCTTATTGAACAATACATAAAACAGATGGCAGTTGGAAGATAAACATATGTTTTTCTGATGTTTAATAAGGGTCTCAAACGCAAGGGCCCCTGCATGAACGGACTTATTTATGTTCGGCTAGCTCTCCGTGAGAGGATCATGGGTCCTCCCAACCCACAGGTCCGGGAGGAGCTGCCCCTGCCTATACCTCCGCCCCTGCCCCATCTAGTGAATGTCTATATAGGTCACTAAGTAGACCTTAGTGACCATGTTTTCTTTCTAGATATGTATCACAGTGCATTGTGGGATATTTTTAGTACCCTAAAATGTGTGCTAAATTTGATTTGAGAGTTTGAATACTACACCAAGATGGCTGATGGAAGTTTTTCTGTGAACATTAGGTACAGAGAAGGAAAGGGAGGCGTTCAGAGAAGCAGTGAGGAGATCTGAAAAACTCAGCGAACCAGAGCCAGCCCCAGCGCCACCCCCTCCCAAAATCTCAGTCAAGATCGAAGAGCAGAGCAAGCCAATCAACGGCAAGGACATCGACCTGGTGATCCGACTGCAGAGCCCCACGCTGCGTGATCTGGTGCTCAATGTCAACGCCCAGGTCATGCTGTATAACGGTGTACTTAAATCTGACATCTGCAGTGAAGAAAAGGAAGTACAGGCCCTGCCAGACAAAGGTAAAAAAACTTTTCTGCTGTCCTGAACACGGTTGCCTTTTGCATCCACTCTAGCATTACATATCAGTTACCTTACGCACTCTCACGCTACAGTAGCATTTCAGTTACCTTACGCACTCTCATGCTACAGTAGCATTTCAGTTACCTTACGCACTCTCAGGCTACAGTAGCATTTCAATTACCTTACGCACTCATGCTACAGTAGCATTTCAGTTACCTTACGCACTCTCATGCTACAGTAGCATTTCAGTAACGTTACACACACATACTCTCGCACAAACACACACACGTTCATGTAAAATTTCAGTAACCTTACACACACCATGATAGTGTAGAATTTCAGTAACTTGACAGACACATCACGCTTGTGTAGCATTTCAGTGACCTTATGTACACTCACATACTAACATGGGATTTCAGGCTTGCTGTTTAGGAATGTTACATCACAAACATATGAAAACATGATTAAAAGGTGAAAAGCTCTCGTTTGTGATTGGCAGAGCTGACGGTCCCTTTCCGGATTCCCTTCTCCAAATATGGGAGTCACATACAGGGAAACAACAGCATCAAAGTGACAGCCGTAGCCAAGGACAAGCAGCACACTGAGGTGGTGTACCTGGCAGAGAAGAACATTGTACCTGAAAATCCCCCCATCAGCATCACTGTGAGTCCTGCGCACTCTCCTACTGAAGATACATCCTGGGCTATTGAAACACTGCAGGGATGACATCACTGAACCAGATTCAAATAATAATAATACTAATCCAGCAAGCAAGGTGCTTGGTTCGAATCCCGGCCAGGGCATTTTTGTGTGGAGTTTGCATGCTCTCCCCATGTCTGCGTGGGTTTCATTTGGGTACTCCGGTTTCCTCCCACAGACCAAACACATGCAGGTTAGGTTAATTGGAGAGTCTAAATAGCCCCTTGGTACCAGTGTATGAGTGAATGGTGAGTGAATGGTGTGTGTGCCCTGCGATGGACTGGCGATATGCCTCTCGCCCAGTGCATGCTGGGATAGGCTCCAGCACTTCCTGCCACCCTGACCAAGAACATGCATGTATAGATAATGGATGGATAGCTGTGCAGAAATTAAGCTCTGTGGATGTACATGAGTAACCGTGGCAGTACATTTGGAAAGAGACGTTGCTGTAAAGCTTTTTGAATGTAAATATTTGGCACATTGAGGGCCTGAAAAATATGGGTCTTTTGAGGCCCGTTGCATCAAGGTGAGCTTCAGCGAAAATCTAAAAAACTCATCAAATCTCAGCAAACTATCTGTATGATAGATAGTACTCCGGGTAAGTGGAGATTACTCTGGGTCAGAGGAGACATTAAGCTACTGTACTTCCTTACTATTGTGGCAAGCCGAACAACAGTGCTGTAAACTAGCAATAATTAAATTTGATTATTATTAAACGACTAAAAAATATGAAAATTTGTAAAATACGAAAATTTGTCACACGAAGCACTTTAATACTGTAGATCAAATAAAACAGAATAAAGATAATGGACATTGAGGAAACAGTAAAACAGGTAACACAGTAATACCTAAGACCAACCAAACAAAGCCTTGTTGCACCTTTGCCCAGGTGAGCAGGTGTTCAGCATAGCAGAATAAATGTCAGAAAGCAGCATGGCTGGCGGGCGCCTCTCCGATATTTGGGCGTGTGAATATGTCACAACTAACTCCACTGACACAGATACTGAACAAAGGCGGGCACATACATGACTGGGTTTATGGAATTTGTTTTTATGAATATTTATAACTGTACCCATGCTTGAAATATGGGTAGAGTTATAAACAGCGTTTCTCGCTGGAATCATTCCAGGTCACTGGAGATCCTGTGCAGTTCCGAGACTTGCAGGCAGAGGTCCGGTTTGATAACCCCTTACCTGTGGCCCTGACTAACTGCTCCATAACCATCACTGCCAGTGGCTTATTGAGCAAATCAGTAGTATCCAGGTGAGTGTCAGCTGCACGGTTTCCAACACAGCAAGAGTGTTTCATCTGACTGATATGATTGCTGGAATGGACAAAAATTAATATGACCTTGGCAACAGCTATAGCAGAAATGAAAAAGAAAACCAAACCAAATTTTTGTTGCCTGTCGACAGTTTATGTCATGGTGATTCCTGAATTCAGTTCTTGAATTTGAATCGATATTGGTTTCAGGACGCAGAATTTGAGTGAAATTAAACTGAGCTGAATTAAATATTATGGCAATGCTAATATTAATTTTCATTTATCACTTTACACTATGTATACTTTCATATCCATGGCATATTGCTACAAGAAATATAACTAAATTTAACACAGATAAAATCAGGTTTTATGAAGCATTACTGCCTTTGTGGAATAATTCAGTGTTCATTCAGAATGTACTCTATCGGTGTAAAGTCTATTAAAACAGGGTTGATTTAGTTCTAAAGAATTTGCTGTGTGCTTCTCTGCAGGCTGGCGTCTCTGGACCCAGACCTGCGGGTTCGAGTCCTGGTACCCTTTACACCCTACAGAGCTGGAACCAAGAAGCTGGTGGCTGATTTTGACTGTGACCAGTTCCGGGACATCAAAACCAGCTGCAACGTAGATATTAAACATTATTCCAGGGCCTAAGGTAGAAGGAAGCTGTTAATTCCCTATAAAGGGACTAAGCTACAATGTAATGTTAGATCCTTTTATTCTATTGTGAAGGTTGAGGAAGATGGAAAAACATGGATTTTACTTATTTTCTGCAGCTTTTGTAATGAGCGTGTAGCCTGTGGATGATTATATGAGAAGCTCAGACCTGGAATAAAGCCCCTTTACTTGCATAGAAAAAAAATAAAAATTCTGTCATTCCACCTGCTGGAATAACAACACTGCACTGTCGTCATGAATCATAATTCCTGACAATATTCATAACACACAAAACATATTAGTGAAAACAAATGAACCAACGCATCCATTTGACAAATGCAAAGTCAATCACGAGACCTTAGAGTAAAAAGGTAGAAGCACTACGACGCCCACATTAGCGGAAGAGAAAAGCTTTTTTTATTTCTTCACACAGCTCTTAATGGTCTGCCCATAATCATTTCACGCTGCAATGAAATGTAAACACAGCAGAGCAGAGCTTATATAAATACTTGCTTTTATTCAGTAATGAAAATAAAGGGGTACACTGTGTACCTCAGGAGCCTGCGTTTTTACCAGAGGAAGCTTCATGCTTTCAGAAAGGAGTCGCAGGCGTACGCGTTGGGAGCGCAGGCCTGAACACTCGTGCCTGAACACACGCGCATGCGCCCACACGCTCCCCTCGAACCCGGGCCTCAGTGGCAGGCCTGCGCCAGGGTTTTGGCTTTCTGCAGGTTGTGATCCACCGCCCCGTTCAGGAACTGCACCCAGCCCTGCTCCGCCTCCATACACACGTGGCTCGCCCTGATTGGAGGGGAACAAACCAAAGGGAAATGAGAGAACCAATTTTGGAAGTCGTTATTCTTACAGAAAATCACAAACACCCACATACTCTTAATCAAAATCACAGAAAGTCACTCATACCCACACCCTCATAAACTAAACCACACACACTCATAATCAAAATCACACACACTCATAATCAAAATCTCACACACTACACACTCATAAACAAAATCACACACACCACACACTCATAAACAAAATCACACACACCACACACTCATAATCAAAATCACACACACCACACACTCAAACAAAATCACAAACACCCACATACTCTTAATCAAAATCACACACACCTACACACTCATAAACTAAACCACACACACCACACTCAAACAAAATCACACACACCCACATACTCTTAATCAAAATCACACACACCCACACCCTCATAAACAAAATCACACACACCCACGCAGTCATGCAAAAAATCACACGCAACCACACGCTCTCACAAAAAAATCACAAACACACTTAAACAAAATCACACACACCCAAACACTCTTAGCCTCTTACACAAAATCACACACACTCAAACACTCTCACACAAAATCACAAACACCCAAACACTCTCACACAAAACCACCACACAGCCCTGAAGAAAATCACTCAAACCCACGTTCTTGCACGGCATCCCACAAATCCACACGCTCTCAGCCTCCCACACAAAATCACACACTCCCACATACAATAAATACACAAAGCGATTGCTCATCGCTTGGTTCTGCCCTCAGGACGAAGTCCCAATTCAAAGGGCGATCTCAGGACATCTGTCCCGATTCGATCCAAATTCCGTCCTTAAATTCCTGAGTTTTTGTTGAGAGAAGGAACTTCACTCAAACTTAAGGGCAAACAGTGGCTGAATGCATTCTTCTTCCAGCCAAAGACAGCCTCCTTTCAGCAGGAAGAGTCATTTCTCTTTCCACGCAGACCCGTACGCTGTCGGTGTGACTGAGATGTTTTCATTGCGAGTCAGGTCTGCGCGCCTCAGCGTGCGGACTGTTTGACGACGAAGCTGGACTGGAGTTACCCAGCGAGTGCCCCCAGAGAAGCAGGTCAGAGGTGTGAAAATGCGCGGCGATAAAAGATAAGTCGTGTGCGGACTGCGGAACGGGGCACACGCACCACACACACCGCACGCACCACACGCACCGCACACACTGCACACAACGCACGCACCGCACACGCTGCACACACCGCACACGCACCACACACACCACACGCACCACACACCACACGCACCGCACACCCCCACACACACCGCATGCACCGCACACACCGCACGCACCACACGCACCGCACACACCACACGCACCACATGCACCACACGCACCGCTGCCAAAACCGGAACAACAGGCCGGGACAGAACTGAGCCGGTTTTCTCTCCGTCACTTGACCGTAGATCAGATCGGCAACAAAGGCGATGACACAAGGTGCAATGGAGCATAGAACTCTACTGCTGTCCGAGGGAGGGAGGGGAGGAAGGAGGGAGAGAGAGAGGGAGGGAGGGAGGGAAAGAATGAGAACAGGATGAAACACTCACCTGGCGATCTCCAGAACCTTCTTCACCACCGACGCCAGCCTGCAAGCCTGGAACAACGACAGGGCCAGTGCGGATTACACACAGCACTGTGCTACCGCGTGCACACTGAACACGCCCGTCTGTTTAACTCCCACGCGTGTCCACAGCGCAGTGCATCAGGAGCACCTCTCCTCTGGCTTTTCATTTCTGAACACAGCCTTCAGCTCTTACGCACTGCAGTAGTTCCACGTGAAAGGCGCATTTCTGAATGCATGCTAGCAAACGGATGCACGGGTATAGGTTTCATTTCAACCTCCGGGACCACCGAGTCTCACATAGTCAATCTGAACACTCACAAAGTCTCACTCCCACAAGTATACTAGCTAGTCTAGCAATGAATTGAAAACGAACATACTCTGGGTGACAGGTCTCCCCGTCTCCCCCCCAAAACCTATGCATATTACAGGATGACAGTGCAAGGGCAGACCTACGTTCAGTTCCACTGCAGCATGATCCATAGGTGGGTAGAGGCTGAGGGCCAGGTCATCCACACTGTGGGGAACACAGAGAGAGTCAAACTTAATTCCTGTCCACACTGTGGGGAATAGAGGGAGAGTCAGAATGACTTCCTGGCCACACTGTGGGGAACAGAGGGAGAGTCAGCATGACTTCCTGTCCACACTGTGAGGAATAGAGAGTCAGACTGACTTCCTGTCCACACTGTGGGGAACACGTTCAAAGTGCTTTACAGTGATGACGGGGAAACCTCAGGACCTCAGTTTGTTGGCGTCTCCTACAGCACAGTGTCCCCATCATGGCACTGGGCCTTATTTGCCAAGGGGGAAGATCCCCTCCTACAGGCCCACCATTACCACTTCCAGCAGAAAGTTAGCTTTCCCAGGCGGTCTCCCACTCAAGTACAAACCAATCGCACACCTGCTTAGCTTCAGCCACTCAGCAGGAGCAGGGCAAAAGGGGGTATGGCTGCTGACCGGCAGCCACACAAATTTCAAATGTCACTGATTTTAAAAAGCAGCTGATTCTGTTCTATGTGAGTGCTGCAGGGGGGGTAAAGGATACAACATGTTTTAAACGTACGAACACAGAAAATAAGTTTGCAGAATGAGATCTTGGTTGTGGTGTCTTCAGTAATGTATTCAATAAAGCCACTATCCCACAGTAGCAATGTGCTCAGCAACCATCTTCCTCCTGACGCTGGCGACATTACCGCTGATGTTTTCTGAAGAAAAACGTGAAGTGCAACCTGAGAACGGGCGTGCTCAATTCCTGTTTAACTACCCAAGCAAGAAACCGGGGTTTCATCTGGCGTTCCAGACTGATGCGAAACAAAAGGCTTTATCGAGACTGCCAGTCACCGTACATCAGGAAGGCACCGCACTCTGACAGCTGAGGTGTGCGCAGGTCAGATCCACCGTTAACATGCCAAGGCATGCTAAATGAACCAGCTGCATCACAAAACTGTGAGTGGGGGTGAGAGACAGTGCGGGGACAGACTGATGTGAGTGTGGGTGAGAGACAGTATGGAGACAGACGGATGTGAGTGTGCGTGTGAGACAGTATGGAGACAGACAGATGTGAGTGTGCGTGTGAGACAGTATGGAGACAGACAGATGTGAGCAGTAGACGAAGATGTGTGTGGGTGTGAGACAGTATGGAGACAGACGGATGTGAGTGTGGGTGTGAGACAGTATGGAGACAGACAGATGTGAGTGTGGGTGTGAGACAGTATGGAGACAATGAGACGGGATGTGAGGTGTGAGACAGTATGGAAGACAGAGAGGATGTGGACGTGTGGGTGTGAGACAGATGGACACAAGGTGACAGAAGACAGGATACATGCGACGATTTGAACAGCCTATTCCTATGAATTACCAGCGTGCATGCTCACCAAAACATAAACCGTAAAATCCCACTTGAGTTTGATCGGAATAATAAAGAAATGCATCCCTATTGAGGGGATAACGATCGGTGTATAAAATCAACTTGTCAATGCAAGTAAAAGCAGGCAGCCAATCAGAGCAGGAGAAAGATAATCATTTCATAATTATTATTTTCGATGCCATCTGATCATCTCGTTAACAGACGAGATGATCATCACTGCATTACAGTTTGCATTCCAGTGCTCCCAAAGAGCCCTTGCCAAAAAAAGTGGGTGTGCGAGAAGTCTGAGCTGGAACTTCCTTCTCACTGCTGTGAGTGACATTTCTTTATTAAAAACAAAACAAACAAACAAACAAACAAAGTGTTTGAGCTGACTTGACAATCTGCCAACACATTCCAGTAATGCTGTAATTGAGTCTGAAGCTTAATTTAAAAAAAAAAAAAACACACACACACAGTCCATAATCACACTTTCATTGTTTTAAGAGATTAGTTCTCTTTAGCTGGATACTAGTCTCACAGACCGACACAAGCAGCCCTAGGTTAATAAAAAGCAGCCCATTGA
Source organism: Anguilla rostrata (assembly GCF_018555375.3). Lineage (NCBI taxonomy): Eukaryota > Metazoa > Chordata > Actinopteri > Anguilliformes > Anguillidae > Anguilla > Anguilla rostrata. The sequence goes on along the minus strand of NC_057945.1, from coordinate 8,266,790 downwards.
CGGACATTTTGAGTGGGATTTGACTGGAGCAGAGCACAGGTAATCGAGGAAGGCGCTGCTAGCCTTAGCCCGCTTCGCACGCAGTCTACTGACCGAAGCGCGGCGAGGTCGGCTGCTAACCTGGGGCTGACTTCCTTGGCGATGTCGGCGAGGTCGTCCAACTGCGCGATGCTCTCGGCGGTGTCCACGCTCCCGTTGGCTCTGACGGCGGCGGACAGCTTCTTCAGGCACGCCGCGGACGCCTTCATTAAGCCCCGGCACGGACTCATGAGCTGCCGGTCCGACTCGGACCAATATGTGTCCTGGTTGCCCCGGGAAACCAGGTCCTCTTCCTCCAATACATCGCTGAAGGGATCCTGGCTTTCTGCCTGGGCCTGGAATGAGCAAACGTGTAAGAAACAGCTAGCAGCCTAGCACAGAAACAATCACACCGTAACACGCACAGCTATTGGCCAGGAAGACTATATAGTCACTATGGACACTATAGGCACCACGGGCACCATAGGTGCTATGGGCACTATATAAGCACTATGGACACAAAAGATGCTATGGATACTATTGGGGCAATGGACAATATAGGCACTGTGGACACTACAGGTGATATCGACAGTACAGGCACTACAGACACTACACAGTAGGACCATGATTCTCAAACTCTGGCACGTAGCCACATCTTCCTGGTCCCCCCAAAAGGGATTCAAAACACAAAAACAGTACTATGAAAGTACCGCTAATTTATAAAACGAATCAATTAATGAATGAAAACCTTCTTTTCAGGGAGATTTTCCTGTTATTTGGAGGATATTCGGAGGCTCTTAAGCTGAAATATTCTGACCTGGCAACGCCTCAAGGTATATGTGTACATGTTGTCAGATCACAATGTCCCAGACATGCCAAGAAGAATGATAACAAAAGTCAGAAGCTTGACTGTGAAAACAGTTCAACCTCAAACGGACAGATGACTTTTGTTTCGCCATCTCATGCTAATCCCAAACAGCTGCGTTTAGTCTGTCAGACGACCATTGTGGTTTCCAAGGCTGCCAACATCAGGTGCTACTGAGAAATGTAACATTCTAGCTTCCACTCGTTTCCCACCCAGTAGCACTGCAAGAAAATCTTCCACGAGCTAATTATTTTAGCTGCGGCTTCGGCTCTGGCCTGTGTCCTCTATACTCTTTACTACAAAGTCCTCATTCGTCATGTGTAGTGCAGTGTGTGTGTGTGTGTGTGTGTGTGTGGTGCAGAGGTGTGTGAGTGGAGAGCTGTGTGCGGTGCAGCGGTGTGTGTGGTGCACAGGTGTGTGTGGTGCAGAGGTGTGTGTGTGTGGAGAGCTGTGTGTGGTGCAGCGGTGTGTGTGTGGTGCAGAGGTGTGTGTGTGTGGACTGGTGTGTGTGGGTAAAAGCACCTGCTCCATCTCCTCTATGGCATCCTTCACCACGGCGGTACATGAGACCAGGATGTCCAACACAGCAGCCTGGTTATCTGCACAAAACACAAAAGCCAATCACAACGGAGCATGTGTCTGCGGGAATTCATAATCAGGGAATATTGAGTTTCAGGCTTACACACACAAACAGTTATTCATTATATTTCAAAATGAATAAGTACACTTGTAGGTTCGGCAAAGATCATGGATAATCAGGAGTCACTCAGACAATATCTACAGATTAAAGCAGTCGTAACGTTAGCCGTTTAAAGCCTTGCGCTACAACATTCTGGCCTTCAAAAATATCTTCCCTATTTATTTTTGTTCTCGGTGCTCCACCTTTTTAACGGCGGTAACCAAATCTGATTTCACCAAAGACCAGAACTAGCCTGCCCTGAAATGACAAAACACTTTACTGAACTGTGACAATAACGTGATAAACAAGAAAAACATTCTTAATCCAGAGCCAGAATCAACCCATGACACCTAAAAGCTGGTGACAGGTGATGGAGATTTAGGACGGTGATTCAGCCGAATGGCGTGTTTCCATAAATAGAAAGATGATGGTGAAGAGCGTGATGGTGAAACTCAAAGCTGTGTGAAGCTCAGAGGCGTCCGTGACTGGGAGAAAAAATGTGGGTTCCCAGGGTCGACTCTGAGAACCCCCACTACCTCACACTCCCATACTGAACCCTCCCACTACCACACACTCCCATACTGAACCCCCCCACTACCACACACTCCCATACTGAACCCCCACTACCACACACTCCCATACTGAACCCTCCCACCACACACTCCCATACTGAACCCTCCCACTACCACACACTCCCATACTGAACCCTCCCACTACCACACACTCCCATACTGAACCCCACTACCACACACTCCCGTACTGAACCTCCCACTACCACACACTCCATACTGACCTCCTGATACCACACACTCCCATACTGAACCCCCTACCACACACTCCCATACTGAACCCCCCCACTACCAAACACTCCCATACTGAACTCCTGACTACCACACACTCCCTTACTGAACTCCCCACTACCACACACACACCCATACTTAACCCCTCACTACCAAACACACTCTCCTATACTGAACTGCCCCATTACCACACACACTCCCAAACTGAATCCCCCCACTACCAAACACACTACTGAACCCCCCACTACCACACACTCCCATACTGAACCCCCCACTACCACACACACTCCCATACTGAACCCCCCACTACCACACACACTCCAATACTGAACTCCCCACTACAACACACACTCCAATACTTAACCACTCACTACCAACCACACTCTCCTATACTGAACCGCCCCATTACCACACACACTCTCAAACTGAATCCCCCCACTACCCAACACACTACTGAACCCCCCACTACAACACACACTCATGGTGTTCCACATGAAATCAATGACACAGGGGACATTTCTTGTCCAGACTCATATTTTTTATATGTATACCTTCATATAATAAACAGTGAAACTCACGATACAGTTTTAAAGCAGCTTCCAGTTTTCACAGCTCAAACGTCCTTTGACATGAATACATGGTCACACAGTGTCCCCTAGTGGCTGCATAGTAAAATTTTAACGCATTCAACATCCTTTCCATGACATCAGAAGCCTCTTTAACGTACTTAAAATCCCTTACATAAATGCCAGTGCTAATGCTTTCAAAATCTCACCGCAGATCATTTTAAATATGTGTGAAATGCGATGTGTACGGCATGCAGATCGTCCCACACACTCACCCCGAGGCAGGTGAGGAAAACGGTCGCAGGATAGCCACACCCCTCCTGTAGAAGTCAGCTGTTCCTGCGATAAACTACAGTTAAAAAAAACAGGCGCATAACTCAATCATGCGTGACACAGCAGGAAATGTTTGCACCAGGAGTTCATTGGGAACAGTAACTATTCGGGGAGATGCTACGTATCATAAAAATATGGGTTCTAGCACTCCTGTTTATTACAGTAATAATACAGTTCTGTGGAAAAGTATTTGCCCCCTTCCGGATTTCCTCTATTATTGCATATTTGTCACACTGAATGGTCTCAGATCTTTAGACAAAATGTAATATTCTATAAAGAGGAAATGAGTAAACACATTTATTTAATTAAATAATCACACACTCATATTACCCATGTGAAAAAGTAATTGCAGGACAGCAGTGTGTTTCAGACTGCGCTGAGGTACAGACCGCACTGTGGTAAAGGCTGCGCTGTGGTACAGGCTGCACTGTGGTACAGGCTGCGCTGTGGTACAGACTGCGCTGTGGTACAGGCTGCGCTGTGGTACAGGCTGCGCTGTGGTACAGGCTGCACTGTAGTACAGGCTGCGGTGTAGTACAGACTGCGCTGTGGTACAGGCTGCGCTGTGGTACAGGCTGTGCTGTAATACAGGCTGTGCTGTAATACAGGCTGCGCTGTGGTACAGGCTGTGCTGTAATACAGGCTGTGCTGTAATACAGGCTGCGCTGTGGTACAGGCTGCGCTGTGGTACAGGCTGCGCTGTAGTACAGGCTGCGGTGTAGTACAGACTGCGCTGTGGTACAGGCTGTGCTGTAATACAGGCTGTGCTGTAATACAGGCTGCGCTGTGGTACAGGCTGCGCTGTAATACAGGCTGCGGTGTAGTATAGGCTGCGCTGTGGTACAGGCTGCGCTGTGGTACAGGCTGTGCTGTAATACAGGCTGTGCTGTAATACAGGCTGCGCTGTGGTACAGGCTGCGCTGTAATACAGGCTGCGCTGTAGTACAGGCTGCACTGTGGTACAGGCTGTGCTGTGGTACAGGCTGCGCTGTGGTACAGACTGCGCTGTGGTACAGGCTGTGCTGTAGTACAGGCTGCGGTGTAGTACAGGCTGCGCTGTAATACAGGCTGTGCTGTAGTACAGGCTGTGCTGTGGTACAGGCTGTGCTGTAGTACAGGCTGTGCTGTGGTACAGACTGCGCTGTGGTACAGACTGCACTGTGGTACCTCTGTAGGGGAGAGCTGAGGATGACGTCTATAAGCTGCACCAGGCCGTCTAACACCGCAGCCGTCGCATCTCTGACCACTCTGCGCAGCGTCATGCCTGCAGGGACACGGGCACACAGCGTTACAGCATACACACACACACAGACACACACAGCGTTACAGCGCACACACACACACACACACACACACAGACAGACACACACAGCGTTACAGCATACACACACACACAGACACACACAGCGTTACAGCACACACACACACAGACAGCGTTACAGCATACACACACACACAGACACACACAGCGTTACAGCACACACACACACACAGACACACACAGTGTTACAGCACACACACACAGACACACAGAGCGTTACAGCACACACACACACACAGACACACACAGCGTTACAGCACACACACACACACACACAGACACACACAGCGTTACAGCACACACACACACACACAGACACAGACACACAGAGCGTTACAGCACACACACACACACAGACACACACAGCGTTACAGCACACACACACACACACAGATACACACAGCGTTACAGCACACACACACACAGACACACACAGCGTTACAGCAACACACACACACAGACACACACAGCGTTACAGCACACACACACACACACAGACACAGACACACACAGCGTTACAGCACACACACACACAGACACACACAGCGTTACAGCAACAAACACACACAGACACACACAGCGTTACAGCAACACACACACAGACACACAGTGTTACAGCACACACACACACACACACAGACACACATAGCGTTACAACACACACACACACACACAGACACACACAGCGTTATAGCAACACACACACAGACATACAGTGTTACAGCATACACACACGCACACACGGTCGCACACACACACAGACACACACACACAGCGTTACAGCATACACACACACCCACACACAAAATGTTACAGCATACACGCACGCACGGTCGCACACACACACACACACAGCGTTACATCATACACATGCACACACACGCAGTCACACACACAGACACACACACAGACAGAGTTACAGCATACACACACACACACCCACACATGCACAGACACACACACACACAGCATTACAGCATACACAAACGCAGTCACATACTCACACACAGACACACACACAGTGTTACAGCATGCACACACACACGCACACACACACACACGCACACACAGACAGACAGACACACACACAGCGTTACAGCATACACACACATACACACGCACGTACAGTCATAAAACACACATACAAGGACACACTCGCATACACACACACACACACGCACGCGCACGCATACACACACGCACTGACTGGTTAAACTTTCGCAGCGGTGTGTGTGCTTACCTTGGCTCTTAGGCAGCCAGTAATACACTGTGGACAGAGCCAGAACGCTTTTCTGAATGGACTCGGCCAATCTCTCACAGTCCTGGAGAAACAAGGTCAGTGAGAAACACAGATTCACACACAAACACACACACACACATATATCTACATATACACATGCATGCATGCACGCACGCACGCGCACACACATACACACACACGCGCGCGCACGCGCACACACACACACACACACGCAGCTTCAGTCTGAGTATCAGCATTCCCACACACTCAAAGTGCATCCTGTCTGTTTGGGTTCATTATCCGGACTTCATACGTTAAAGCAGAGCTCCCAAACCTGCCGTCTATGTGTCTTCACTCTCTACATCCACATTTTCACGCAGGCAGTAGAACACACTTCTGAAATCATTACTTTGGAACCCCCATATGAAGATACTTAGCACTAGTACTTTACTGAAGTTGTCTTGGAAGCATCTGCAAAGTGAAAGTAATGCAACTGAATGTAATTAAAAATCAGCCCTAGCAGGATTATTTGAAATCTGCTTATGTCTGTGAGCTTCTCTGCTAACTGTCAGCTAGCTTACATGCAAAATACAGGCAAATGCAGAGGAATGAGCCCAACTCTCATTTACATACAGCACACCTGAATGAGCCCGATAGCACAGACTCATTTATATACAACACACCTGAATGAGCCCGATAGCACAGACTCATTTATATACAACACAACTGAATGAGCCCAATAGCATAGACTCATTTATATACAACACAATTGAATAAGCCCGATAGCACAGACTCATTCACATACAGCACACCTGAATGAACCCGATAGCACAGACTCGTTTATATACAGCACACCTGAATAAGCCCGATAACAGACTTATTCACATACAGCACACTGAATGAGCCCGATAGCACAGACTCATTCACATACAGCACACCTGAATGAGCCCGATAGCACAGACTCGTTTACATACAGCACACCTGAATAAGCCCGATAGCACAGACTCATTCACATACAGCACACCTGAATGAACCCGATAGCACAGACTCGTTTATATACAGCACACCTGAATAAGCCCGATAACAGACTTATTCACATACAGCACACTGAATGAGCCCGATAGCACAGACTCATTCACATACAGCACACCTGAATGAGCCCGATAGCACAGACTCGTTTACATACAGCACACCTGAATAAGCCCGATAGCACAGACTCATTCACATACAGCACACCTGTCGACCCTGCTCAACATGGACACAGGGCCGTACCTGTGGAGAAGGCAGAGGAGGTTTGGAGAAGGAAAGGCTCAGTTTCGTGGCTTCCTGCGAAGCTGCTTTGACTGCTTGGCCTGAAACGAATAAAGGGATGGCAGTTAACACAACTAGCTATGCTACTGTGACCATATGCAGTAGGCCCAAATCTGGCTATAATGAAGGATGCGTACATAAGTTTCTGACGACATGCTGGTTTTGCAATGGCTGTTATAAGGGCATTCTGGGCTTTGTGGTCTGGATTCTGAAAATCCACTCCAAGTAACTCTAAAAAAAGCTGCATTTCCAGAGGCAGTACATATGAACAGATGAATTTCACAGCATTTATCCACAAACATAAATACCAGTTTTTGTACTGTATTGATACTTCATTTCTTTAGCGCAGTGGTCTCAAGTTGCATGTGCCACAAGAAACTGTTCCAACTGGAAACAAGATAAAACATGATTTCTTGAAGAATTATCAGGTAATAAAAACGGGTTCAACCTCTGAAGGCAAAACTGAACAGCTATGAAAATAATATGCTCATACGTATGGCCTCTGGTTATTGCTGTACAGGCTGTTTTGAAGTTACTAGAAGGTTATTCACTCGGTGAACAATGCATTAAAAAAAAACACATTCATGCCAACTTATTGACAAATACTTAAAACCACAAATTCCAAATGTAAATGCATAATATTAATATATAATATGCTTTCTGTGATAGGTTTGAAGAGAAAACTCATATAATAATTCATATATACTTCATGTTTGTTGTCAAAGAGACGTGATCATATATGTCTGGTATTAGAGTGAAAACCAATAGGAAGATTTACGGAGACACAAACCCACATTAAAAATGTTGAAAATATTTCGTTTTAGTTTTTCAGTGTGTCATTATTGCCATTTCCCACGAGTTTTAATTTTCCTCAGTTGCTTGCTAACGGTACTCAACTCAGCGTATCCCAGAAATTCTGCAGGTTAAAGCCGCCACTCGATTCATTCGACTCTCCATCTGAAAACAGGGAAATACACGCATTATTAAAAGCGAGCGCAAATACAGTGCGGTCTGTAAGTATTTGGACACCGACACAATTTTTGTTGTTTTGGCTCCGTACTCCAGCACATATTCACATCCATATCCAGTGATCCATTTAGGAATCAAAGCCCTCTTTATATTCCCCCCCTCCCCAATTCGGGGACCAAAAGTAATTGGACAAATTAACATAATCTTCAATAACGTTGTCATATTTTGTGCTTGGTCGCAAAAGCTTTGCATGTGATGAGAGGCCTGAATTCTCCAACCCACAGACTGGGTATGCCCTGTCAGGGCTGTACTGCGGCCATCTTCAGTCCCTGTTCATTTTGAGAAATTTTTGCCTTCTGTCTTTTCTTCGGGGGCTGAAATGCATGTTCAATTGGATTCAGGTCGGGTGACTGACTTGGCCAGTCAAGGACATTCCACTTTTTGGCACTGAAAAACTCCTCAGTTGCTTTAGCAGTGTGTTTGGGAGAACTGTCCTGCTGCAAGGTAAAGAGCCATTAAGTAGGTTTTGAGGCATTTGATTGGATCTGAGCTGTACACTTCAGAATTCATCCTGCTACTGCCGTCAGCAGCTAGCTATATCATCAATGAAGACAAGTGAGCCAGTTCCAGGGGCAGCCAGACATGCCACATCAACAGCAATATCTCCATGCTTCAATGATAAGGGGGAGGTGCTTTGGATCATGAACAGTTCCCGTATTTCTCCACTCTTCTTTTCTCATCACTTTGGTACAGGTTAATATTCATCTCGTCTGACCAAAAGTTCACTCCAGAACTGTACAGTTTTTTTTTTTTAAATTTTATTTTTACTTTTTAGCTGTAACCTGGCCATTCTGTTTTAGAGGCTGACAAGTGGTCTGCAGCT